>NW_023647305.1:0-7286 GCF_015228065.2 Penaeus monodon
AACCACACACACACACACACACATATAACATAATACACACACAATTATATACACCACATATATCAAACAACATATAAAACCACTTAAAACACATACACATTATACACACACACATACACACACAAAATATATATAATATATATATATATATATATATATATATATGTGTATTTATTATATATATGTATATTTATATATAGCTATATTATATATGTATATTTATATATAATGTATGTATATTTATATATATATATATATATTATATATCATATTTGTTTATATATATTTTATATATATTTAAATATACATATATATTTATTTACATATACATATGTATTTATATATGTTTATATAGATATATATTTATATATATGTATTTTAATATATATTTATATTTGTATATATGTCTATTTATATAATGTATATCTATATGTATATATATATATGTAAAATGTATATATATATATATATTATATATATATACAGATGTGTATATATATATATATGTATCTCCTTATATATTTATATGTATATATATTTATATATGTATGTATATATATATATTTATATATTATTGTATATTTGTATGAATTTATATATAATTATATATACACATTTATCTAATCTATCTATCTATTTATCTATATATATAATATAGAATATAGAATATATAGAATATATAATATAAAATATAAAATATAAAATATAGTTATAATATATATATATTATATATATATAAATGTTTAGTATTAATTTATATATATATATATATATATTATATATATATATATATATATATATGTTTATGTTTAATTTATATATATGTTTTGTATTAATTTATATATATTATATATTAAAATATATATATATATATGTATATATATATATATAAATGTATATATATTATATATATATATTTTATATATATTAATATATAAAATATATTATATATTTTTAAAATTTTTATATATGTTTTATATGGGAATATTTTTTTTATTTATAAAAATAATTATATATATGTATATATTTATATATATATTTTTAAATATGTATATTGTATAAAATTAATTTTATTTTATATATTTTAAAATAAAAAATATATGTATGTATTATATAGGGATATTGTATATATATATTGTATATATATTTTATATGTAAAATTTTATATATTATGTATATAAAATATATATATATTTGTATAAATATTTTTGTTATTATATATTTCCCTGGAAAAAAGGGGGTGGGGGCCCTACCCCTTTCTCACTCCAAGAGCATCACAACGTGAAAATGCCAAATTTAGTTTTCATGCTGTGACCACGGCGCTCAGAAAATGAACCTACCGTTAATGATGATGATATATATATAGTTTTATATATAATATAAAATTTATGTATAAATTTTATATTTATAATTTATATATGTTATATGTATATATAAAAATTTAAAAATAAAAATATATAATTTTATTATATATGTATTAATATATATATGTGTTTTCTATATATAAAGTTATTTTATTTTTATGTGTAATATATATATAATATATATATTTTATATATATGTGTATATATATATATATAAAAATATAATTTTATTTATTTTATTTTATATTTATATATATAATTATAATGTTATATATAGTTTTATATAATTATTTATTTTATATATGTATTATAATTTTATTTTGTTTTATATATATGTTTAATATATATAGTGTATTAAAAATATATATTATATAATTTTTATTATTTTAATATATATATTTGTATATTAATATATATTATTTTTATTTTTTTATATTCTATAAAATATATTGTTTTTTTATATATATATATGGTTTTATTAAAATTATGTGTGTATATATTATATATATATTTTTATATATATTATATATATATATTTAATTAAAATATTATATTGTGTGTAAAATTTTTTTTTGTATATATATAAAATGTTTGGGAAAAAAAATATTTTTTTTATATATTTTTTGTTCTATATATTATTATTATATTATTTATTATATTTTATTATATATACATCTATGTTGTTAAAATTATATTGTTTATATTTTATTTTTGTATAAAATCTATAAAATATATATTAAAATAAAATATATATAAAATATAAATTTTATTTCCCATTATATATTCCCCTAATCTATATAAATATATATTTACCCACACATATTATATAAAATATATATATTTTTATATTAATATAATAAAAAATATGTGTTTTATTATATTATGTGTATATTATATTGTTATTATATTTTTTTATTTTGATTATTTATTGTGTTATTTTTTTTTTATTTGTTTATTCTTTATTTTAATTTTGTATTTATATTTAATTTTTTTTATATTTTTATTTTTGTTTTAATTTTTTTTTCTTTACTAGTGGGTTTTTTTATTTATTTTTTTTTTTTTCCCCTTTTTGTGTGTTTTCTTTTTTTTTTTTTTTTTTTTTAATTTGGGGTGTTTTAATTAAATTTTTTTTTTTTTATTTTTCTTTTTGGGGTTTTTTTTTTTTTTTTATTTTTATCCCCCCCTTATCTTCTTTTTTTTTTTCTGTTATTTAAATTTTATCTCCTTCTATTTTTCTTCGTTATTTTATTATTTGTATTTTCTCTTATCCTTCTTGTGTTTTTTTCTTCTTTTTTAAAAACCCCCCCCTCCCATCCCCTCTTATTCTTCCTCTTCTCTTTTCTCCCTCCTTTCTCTTTCTCTCTCTGTGTTCTTCTCTGTGTCTCTCTTCCCCATTCCCCTTTTCTGTTTTCTCTCTCTCCCCTCTCTTTTTGCTTCTCTTGGTTTTCCCCTTTTCTTTTTTTCCCCTCTCTGGTTTTCCCTCTATTCTGTGGGCTCTTATCTCTTTTCTGTTTCTCTCTTTCTCTCGCTCTCCTCTCTCTCTTTGCTTCCCCTCTTCTGTCCCTCCTCTTCTTCTGGGGTCTCTTTTCTTTCTCCCCTCCCCTTTTTTTTCTCTCCCCTTTTCCCCTCTGTGTTTCTCTCCTCTTTCTTTTTGTTCCTTCTCTCTCTCATGGGGTTCTCCTCTCTCTCCTCCCCGTGTTGGGCTCTCTTTTCCTTTTTTGTCTCCCTTTTCTCTCTCTCTGTGTTGGGGGTGTCTCTCTTCCTTTTCCCCTCTCTCTCTCCTCTATTCCTTCCCTCTCTCCCCTCTCTCCTCTGTTATGTCTCTTTTTTTTCGCCCGTTTCTGTTCTTCCCTTTTTTTTTTTTTTTGTTTCTCTTCCCGCCTGACTTTCCCCATCTGTATACCTCTTCTTCTCGGCCTCTCTCTTCTCTCTCTCTTCTCCTCTCTCCCCTCTCTCCCCCCCTCCCCCACGCGCCCCCCGCCCCGCACCCGCCCCACCCCCACACCCCCCCCCCACACCCCCCACCCCCCCACCCCCCCCCCCCCCACCCCCACCCCCCCCCCCCCCCACACCCCCCCCCGCGCCCCCCCCCCGCCGGGCCCACCCCCCCCTATTATATTATATATTTATAAAATACACTTATATACATCATATATTATATATATAATATATATATATTATTAATATTTATTATGTTTATATATTATATATTATTTGTACCTTTCTATCCTTTATTTTAAGTATTTTTTCTATATTTTTTTTGTTATTATTGTGTTTCATTATATTATTTTTTTTCTTTTAAATTAATATATTTTATGTATTATATAGTATTTTATTTTTATTTATATTGGTTTATATTAATTTTTTTTCTATTTTTCTTATATTTTAATTTTTTGTTATTTATATCTTGTGTTTTTTTTATTTTTTTTATTTTTTTGTGTATTTTATTTTTTATGTGTTTATTTTTAATGTGTGTTTTTTTTTTGTGTGGTTTGTGTATGTGTTTTTATATTTTTTTGTGTGTGTGTTTTTTTTCTTTTTTTTATATTTTTCTTTTCTTCTGTATATGTTTTTTTATATGTGTTTTGTTTTAATTCTTTTATTATTTTGTTTTCTACCCGAAAAAAATTCATCTGTATAAATTATCTATTGATTATTATTTTTTATTTTTATTTTTTTTCCACCCCGCGCGCACGCGCCCACGCACACGCACACGCACACCCACACACCCACACCACACACACACACCACACCCCACACCCCCCCCCACACACCCACACCCCCACCCCCCCACACCCACCCCGCGCCCCCCCCCGCGCACCACACACCACACACTGCGCACACACGTGCGTGTGTGTGTGCGTGCGTGTGCGTGAGTGTTTGCGTGTGCGTGTGCGTGTGCGTATTTGTGATTGAATGACATGATTATTTATATGAACCCGATTCCGTGAAGGTGAAGAAGTTTGTATTATCATTTCTTGATCATGTCTTTACCCTAAAGCATATGACAGAGCGAGATTATTGTAAATACTCAATCAGGCCAAAACCGGGGGTTCCAATGTCTGTTGTCCCACATTGTTGGGAAAGGGGAAGGTTTGCAAGGGTAAACAGGGACATTGGGAATTGAAAATACATACTGTCTTATTTTTGACCTTTTTTCTACAGAAATGTTCATGATTATTGACTTGTATTGTTGGTCGGGTTTTAAAGGCATGAAAGAACTGCAAAAAAGGGAGAAAATAGAAATGGGAGATTGCACTGTACATAGGGCTACCAACGCACAAGCACACACTTACCTCATATTTACATTGATTATTTATATTTCTTTCTCTTTGGGGGTATAGTTTCAAAAAAAAAAAAAAAAAAAGGAAAAAGCTAAAAGTCTAATGCTATGGCTATTACTTTTTTTTAATACATTTTTCTTTGAATATTAATTGAAAACAGAAATTTTGTTCTCTCCTTGAGTGGGTTTGTTTTTGAGAGGCATAGCAACAGTATAAGATCTTGGATTTACACAGAAAAGTTTAGCGTGAAAAAGTTTTATCCATGCATTATCAGTATTTTATCAGCTTTTGTTACAGGGTTCCTAGGGTATCATTTTGAAGTGGAGTGTAATAAAATTGACTAATATTATCATACGGGAGGCTCTATAAGGCTATCACTATTGTAATATATCCTTATTTATTTTTTTTATTTGTCTTTAATTTATTTTAGGATATGTGGGTCAGTTGTAGCTATAAAATATATAAACCCTTATTGGTGAAGGCAGTAGACATGATAAGAAAAAGTGGGCCACCATGAAAATTAGTCTACCTAAACCAAAGTCCAGCAGGAAATTTTACGCCTAGAAATTAATATCATTAATGTGAAAACTTTGGAAAAGTGAAATGGGAAGTAATTCCAGCTAAGAAGTAATGAAATGTGTCCAAGATTTTTTTCTTTTCTTTTTTTCTGCTGTACAATAGATAATATATATTGATAATAAACTTATTCACCATGACTCCTTATTTCATAAGAAGTTATCTATATCACCTCCCTGAATTGTGATCATGGAAGAAGGCCCTAAATTTTTAAACATGAATACTCGTTATTATGTCCTATTTCATTGATTCCTTTTCATGATAACAGTTTATGAAATACTATATCCAAATCTTTTTATTAAGTATAAGTTCACCTCTTTGCATTTACATATGTTTTGGTACCTGTGTGCATTACCAATTTATTACTATTATTTTTCAGGACAAACACAAACAACTCAGAGCTTGGGGACCGTCCAGGGGTTCTAAAAAAACGCATGGGGCCCGCATCACCATCCGTTGGTTGATAAGACACAGTGCTTTAGCATAAAGAAAGCTTAGGAGCTCCAATACCAAGTAAGCATGAAAACAAGGCTGAGTATCAATACATTCATTCACCGTTTTCTTGTTTTTATTTAGTGATTGATTATTATTTTTGTATATATTCAGGAAATATATCTAATGCCAGAGATCTTATTTAGTTTATTGGTATTTTGAATTGTTTTAAATTTTTGTATGCGTATTGGTAATCTTTTTAAGTGATTTATTTTTGATATTTTTTAGATATTGGAGGAGGAAGAACCAGAAAGTTATCCAGCAGTGGGTCAGATACCTCAGGGCCCCCCAGCAAAAAGGTCAAATTTATGAAGACAGACACGATCTACAAATCCGAGATGAGCGAGTAGTTTTTATATCATCCCCAAGATACCTTTCCACATCTTTTCCTCACTACCATACAACAAAACTAAGCTGGGAGGGTGGAGTCAGTGTAGTTTTTTGTCAGAATTCCAGAGAGAATGTGAATGAATAGACAAATGAAGGAATCATAGTGGAATGTGTTGAGTGTGTGTTCACAGGAGTGAATGTTTTGGTTTGGTAAAGGTCCATGTTTTTGGCATGTCTGTAGCATGTGTGTCTTGTTTGTCTATTCTTGTATTGACGTTATGCTATATTTTAACGAATGACCATCATGGAAGATGTGAAAGTGGACGGCGGCGTCATCCATCAGGGAACCGACCCCTCTCCACTATCAGTGACCGTGTGGATCCTGCTTATATTCTAGGATTAGATCGTTCAGATGAAATTTGGGGGAAGAAGAAAAAACCTTTTTCTTGTTGTCCCGTTGTGTTAGTCATGTATGGCATTTTCTCTTCTTGCCTTTAATTGTTTTTTTTCCAGTACAAGTAATCAAGGATTGTGGCATTTATAATGACTTGAAGTGATGAAGATTAGTAAATGTACTTTGAAACTAATGTGGAGTTAATATTGCAAATAATATTTTCCATCTTTGTTTCCACTCTTTGGTGGATTGGAGAATGTAGAAGTGATGGCATAATTTTCAACATCTATTTGGAAATTATATGAAAAGGACAGTATAACATATTTCATATAGTCTGGTACTGATTCGAGGGAGAATGGCATTTAATATAGCTATAGAAAATTATTTTTTCTACGCTACTTTGTATCCCAAGGAAACATTTTCTTTATATAGCAAATTTTGAAAAGGTCTTGTTCTATTAAAATAGATTAGAGGCATATGGATGCTTCATATAATATTGAAAAGCATATCTTTATTGACCACATTGGCTCTCAAGGAAACCCTTTCTTCTTTTTTCACTTTGACAACCTTTTCTTTGAGTGCATGAACCTGGTCATGTTCACTGTTCTTGCTGATGATACTACACTCTCAAAAAGGGCATTATTTATTATTGTTTGATTTATAACCATTGTATTACATTTTCCAAGCACTGCTAAGTTAAGAACTGGTGGAAGATCAGGAAAATATAAAATAAATTTCATACAAAGCTTGTAAAAGAGTTTAAAAAGATGTATGTGTTGTAAGTGATACTATAAAAAGGTACTCGTTATTGGAATCACTAGGTTTTTAGTTTGTTTTCTTAAGATT
>NW_023647306.1:0-25000 GCF_015228065.2 Penaeus monodon
AGAGAGAAGAGAGAGAGAGAGAAAGCGAGAGAGAGAGAATAGAGATAGAGATAGAGAGAGAGAGAGAGAGAGAGAGAGAGAGAGAGAGAGAGAGAGAGAGAGAGAGAGAGAGAGAGAGAGGGGGGAAGAGAGGGTACAGACAGACAGACAGAGACAGAAAAGGAGAATATGAATCATAGTTCAAGTAGAGAAGTGTGAATGGAGAGAGACATCAAGCTAGAGTGAAAAGAGAACTCATCACAACACACGCTAACCCAAGTCCACCCTTCCTCCTGCAGGCACTGACGAGGAGCCGGGTCTCTTGGCGTGGAAGGGCAAACTCCAGACGTCCTCTGATGGAGGCGATGACGTCATCAATACGTGTTTACGACTTACCCTTAGGAATGAGTCTTATCAAGAGGTAATTTTCATCCCCCCTTATTTTTTCTGGAATATCTACAGCGTAGTTATTATTATTATTATTTTTTGCTAAAACTATATTCCTCTGCTGTATAGGCCACGTACATGTATTATGATATATGTTTTTTTCTTCTTTCGTTACAGAGCAAAATGGATGCGTTTTATTCCTTTCTGCCCGAGATACAAAGGCCTTAGTAAGGATATATTACCAAGCTGTAGAAAGTCCAATATGAACGGAGGATCTGCTTAATGTTTTAGTGTTTTAACATAAGCACTCCATATGCATTAAATGATGCTACAGATCAGGTGTTTTCAATGTTATTATTTTGCAGTAAGTTATGGTCAATAATCCAAAATTACTGATTTCAAATTTGTTTTGTAATAGGCGGAATTCAATATTCTGTAATTTAGTGATATCATAGCTTGCTAATGGTATAGGTTGTTGATGTGACAGGTTATTTTTTTTTCTGATCTGTCTTAAGATGTTTTTTGCATACGTATTGAGGTCTGTGAATCTTACACGTTTATACTTACATTGTGATTTCTTAAGAGTATTAAAAACCGCAAAAAACTAATATTCGTTTAAGTCTGATTTAATACCTGGTATTATGTTTGATTAACTATTAGATGGTAAGTAATTGCGGTTCTCAGTTAAAACAAGTATTTGTATAAAAAGTGTTGGAAGGAAGACGAGGGGGTACGAAGAAAAAGAAGAAAATTTAAAAGGAAAAAGGGGGGAGAAGCGGAAGAGGAGGAAAGGGGGAGGGGAGGGACAAAAAAGCGATGGATGAAGAAAAAAAAAAGGGGTTAGAGGAGGAAAAGAAAGAAGGGGATGGAATAGGGGGAAAAGGGGAGGGGGGAAGGGAAAAGGGAGGGGAGGGGAGGAGGAGGAAGAGGAGGAGGAGGAGGAGGGGAAGAGGGAGGGGGAGGAGGGAGGAGGAGGAGGGGGAGGAGGAGGGGGGAGGAGGGGGAAAAAAGAAAAAGGGAAGAAGGAGGAGAAGGGGGAAAATTAAAAGGGAAAGGGTGAAAAAAAGGAGGGGGGGGGAAAAAGTGGGGGAGGATTCCTTTCAAACCCAAAATCAAACTTGGGAAAAACTTAATAATGATGTAAAAGGAGGAAGGAGGAGGATTTGGGAAAGGGAATTTTAGGGAGGAGGAAAAGGATAGGGGGGGAAAGGGAGGAGGGGGAAATAAAAAAAGACTTTAACTAATTAAATTAAATAGAACAAATTTTCAAAAGCTAGCTTCGAAAGTTTCATTAAGCCCTTCTATAAATAAAATTTAAGGGGGCCCTGATAACGAGAACCCAGGAAAACCCTTTGTTCATAAAATAAAAATTCTCCCATGACTTATATTTTTTAAAAAGAATAGGAGCGTATAAGATGGAATTTTGTTGACACAATGGAAAATTATCTGAGGGCCCGTAGAGGTTGAAAAAAACATTCAAAGCATAAAAAAATTATCTCTGCTGTTTATAGATTTTTTTATTATTTTGTTATTAAATATAGTCTTTTTTTATTTGTTTAACTGCCATCTGTTGCACGAAATTGTAACTTAAAAATTCTTGTCATAAAAAAATTTTACAGTGACTAATTCAAGTACCTCCGTTAAAAACAGTAGTTTCCAAAAAATATTGGTCCAGATAAGTCTTATGAAAGCATGTTTAGAAAAATTTTTTTAAAAGCTTCAAGATTATTGTTACGAGAAAACCTACCATAGATATATAATCATCATAATAATTTGTCTTGTTATATATTAACAAAAAACCGCCCTCAACATAACGGACATCCTCAGATAATAACGCTGAAGCTCCGAAAAGGATGTTTTTCCCACCCCTTTATAAGTATACTTTTTTTTTTTGTCCCTTTTTAAACACTGGGGACAATTTTCGTATCACAAGCCCTTTGATGTACCTAAAAACAAATGGGAGTTCCCCCAGGTGGAAGTCAACCCATTTTTTTTATACTTGTTTTAAAGAGCTGCCCCGGGTTACTTCAAATTTTTTCGTTATTATTTTTTTTCATGGACTAATTTTTTATTTTTGTAAGGAAACGTTTTTTAATGACAAATACCACTAACTTCTCTTTGAAAAAAAGAAAAAGAGAGAAAGAGATAGATAGTAGATAATAGATAGAGAGATAAAAAAAGGAGAGAGAGAGAGAGAGAGAGAAAGGAGAAGAAGAGAGAGAGGAGAGAGAGAGGAAGAAGAGAGGGGGAGGAGAGAGAATGAAAAAAGGGAAAAAGAGAGAAGATAGGTAATCGAGATAGATAATAAAAAGAAAAAGAAGAGAGAAAGAGAAAGAGATGAAACAAAAGAGGGGGAGACAGACAACAGACAACAGATAGATGATGAATCTGAGAGAGAGAGAGAGGGGGGAGAGATACAGAGAGGGGAAAAAACAACAGGAAAAAAATAAGAAAATGGAAAAGGGTAAAAAAAAAAAAGGTAAAAAAGAAATGAAGAGAATAACGAAAGAAAAAAAAAAATTTTTAAAAAAAAGGAGAAAACGATGATAAAGAGTCTCGCCACGCCTCCCCATGTTTTGCCTCTGGCTCTCCATTAAAATCTATCATCACCTTTTTTTGGGGGTGGGGTCGCTTCCAAAGGCAATACACGCAAAAATCCTTGGGAGACAGCCAAAGGGCTGAGGCCCAATCGTCACCTTTTCTCGAAAACCCCCCACGGAGCCCCCGACAGGGTGTTTGGGGGCTGCGTTTTTTCCCCGTCGGTTCATGGTCGTTTGTTGCGTGGGCCCCTCCCCCTTTTTTTTCGAGGTCGTTTTTTTTCGTCGTTCGTGGTTGCTTGTCGTTGCGTGTTTTTTTCGGTTTCGTGTTGTTTTTTGGTTGTGTGGCTGTTTGTCGATTTCGGGTTTCTGTAGGTTGCGTGGTTCTTTGTCGGTTGCGTGTTCTTTTCGGTTTCGTATTGTTTTTTGGTTGCGTGATTGTTTTTTTTGGTTGCGTTGTTTTTTGTCGGGGTTCGTGGTTGCTTTCGGGCTGATTTTTTTGTCGGTTGCGTGGTTGTTTGTGGGGTTTCGGTGTTGTTTGTCGGTTGCGTGGTTGTTTTTTAGGTTGCGTGTTTTTTTTTTGGTTTTCGTGGGGTTTCTTGTGGTTGCGCGTTTTTTTTGCGGTTTCGTGGTTTTTTGTGGTTTTCGTGGTTGTTTTCGTTGCATGTTTATCGGGTTTCGTCGTCTTTGTCGTTGCGTGGTTGTTTTTTTTGGTTGCATGGTTTTTTTTGCCCCGGTTTTTTGGGGTTGTTTTTTCAGTTGCGTGGGTTTTTTGTCGGGTTTCGTGGGTTTTTTTTCGGTTGCGTGGGCGTTTTTTCGGGTTTCGTGGTGTTGGGCGGTTTTCATGGTTGTTTGTCGGTTTTATGTTTTTTTTTTCGGTTGCATGTTTTTTGTCGTTGATGGGCGTTTTCGGTTGCATGGTTTTTTTTTCGGTTGCTTTGTTTGTCGGTTCATGTTGTTTTCATTGCATGTCTTTGTCGGTTGCGTGGTTGTTTGTTGGTTGCGTGGTTTTTTTTGTCGTTGCGTATCGTTTTTTCGTTCGTGTTGTTTTTTTCGGTTTCATGTTGTTTTTTCGTTGCATTTTTTTGCGGGTTGCTGTTGTTTTTTCGTTGCATTTTTTGGGGGCGTGGGCGTTTGTCGTTGCGTGGTCGTTTGTCGGGTTTCTTGTTTGTCGGTTGCGTGGGTTTTTTGTCGATTGCATGGTCGTTTTTCGGTTTTCGTGGTTTTTTGTTGCATGTTGTTTTTCGGGTTTCGTGGTTTTTGTCGATTGCATGTTTATCGGTTGCGTCGGGCGTTTGTCGTTGCGTGGTTGTTTTTTTGGTTGCATGGGCGTTTTTCGGTTGCGTGGTTTTTGTCGGGTTGCATTTTTTTGTCGGTTGCAGTTGTTTGTCCCATTGCATGGTCGTTTTCGGTTGCGTGGTTGTTTGTCGGTTCTGGTTGTTGTCGGTTATGTTTGTCGTTGCGTGGACGTTTGTCGTTGCGTGGTCGTTTTTCGGTTCATGTTGTTTGTCGTTGCGTGGTTGTTTGTTGGTTTTTTTGGTTGTTTTTTTGGTTTTGGGGGTTGTTTTTCGGTTGGGGTTGTTTGTTGGTTGTGTGGGTGTTTTCGATTTCGGGTTGTCTGAGTTCGTGGTTTCTTTTTCGGGTTCGTGGTTTTTTTTCGGTTGCGTGATTGTTTTTCGGTTTCGTGATTGTTTTTTTGGTTGCTGGTTTTTTGTCGGGTTTTCTGGTTGCTTGTCGGTTTCGTGATTTTTTGTCGTTGCGTGGTTTTTTGTGGGTTGCGGTTTTTGTTTGTCGGTTGCGTGGTTGTTTTTAGGTTCGTGGGTTTTTTTGTTGGTTGCTGTTCTTTTCGGTTGCGCGGTTTTTTTTTTCGTTGCGTGTTTTTTTGTAGGGTTCGTGGGTTTTTTGCGATTGCATGTTTATCGGTTTCGTCGGTCGTTTTTTCGTTGCGTGGGTGTTTTTTTTTTTGGGTTTCATGGTTTTTTTGTCGTTCGTGGTTGTTTTTTTGGTTTCGTGGTTGTTTGTCGGTTGCTGGTTGTTTTTTTGGGTTTGGGGGGGTCGTTTGTCGGTTGCTGGTTGTTGGGCGTTGCATGGTTTTTTTGTTTGCAGGGGTTTGTCGGTTGGGATTTTTTTGCGATTGCTGGTGTTTTGTCGGTTCGTGGTTTTTTGTCGATTGCATGTTTTGTTTGTCGGTTGCTGGTTGTTTGTGGTTTATGTTGTTTGTCGGGTTTCGTGGGTTTTTGTCGGTTTTTCATGTTTTATCGTTGCGTCGGGCGTTTGTCGTTGCGTGGTTTTTTTTTCGGGTTTCATGGTTGTTTGTCGGTTCGGGTTTTTTTTTTGGTTGGTGGTTGTTTGTCGGGTTTCGGGTTGTTTTTTTTGGGTTTCTGGTCGTTTGTCGGTTTTCGTGGGTTTTTGGTCGGTTTTCATGGTTGTTTTTCGTTGCATGTTTTTTTGTCCCGTTGCATGTTGTTTGTCGTTGCAGGTCTTTTTTTCGGTTTCTGGGTTGTTTGTCGGTTTTCATGTTTTTGTCGGTTGCATTTTTTTGTCGATTGCTGGTCGTTTGTCGGTTTTCGTGGTTGTTTTTTTGGTTGCGGGTTGTTTTTCGACTTGGATTTGTTTGTCGGTTTTTTGGTTTTTTTGTCGGGTTGCATGTTGTTTGTCGATTGCATTTGTTTGTCGTTGCATGTTGTTTGTCGATTGCATTTTGCGGTTTCGTGGACGTTTGCGTTGCGTGGTCGTTTTTCGGGTTCATGTTTTTTTTCTTTTTCGTGGTTTTTTTTTCGATTGCTGGTCGTTGTCGGGTTTCGTGGTTTTTTTTCGGTTTTCTGTTGTTTGTCGGTTGCGTGGGTTGTTTGCGATTGCATTTTATCGTTTTCGTCGGGCGTTTGTCGTTTCGGGGGGTTTTTTTCGGGTTTCATGGTCTTTTTCGGGGTTTCGTGGGTTTTTGTCGGGTTTCATGTTGTTTGTCGGTTTTTATGTTTTTGTCGATTGCTGGTCTTTTTTTCGGGTTTCGTGGTTTTTTTGTCGGTTGCGTGGTTGTTTGTCGTTGCATGTTTGTGGGTTTCGTGGACTTTGCGTTGCGTGGTCGTTTTTCGGTTTTTGTTTTTTGTTGTTGCGTGGTTGTTTGTCGATTGCATGGTCGTTTGTCGTTTTTCGTGGTTGTTTGTCGTTGCTGTTTTTGTCGGGTTTCGTTGTTTGTCCGGTTGCGTGGTTTTTGTCGGTTTTCGTGGGTTTTTTTTTCGGGTTTCGTGGTCGTTTGTCGGGTTTCGGGTTGTTGGGCGGGTTTCTGGGTTTTTGTCGGTTTCATTTTTGTTTGTCGGTTTTTCTGTTTTTGTCGATTGTTGGGCGTTTGTCGGTTTTTCGTGGGTTTTTTGGGTTTCGTGGTTGTTTGCGATTGCGTATCGTTTGTCGTTTTTCGTGGTTTTTTGTCGGTTTTCAATTGTTTGTTCTGTTTGTTTTTCGATTTCATGGTCGCTTGTCGGGTTGCGTGGTTGTTTGTCGGTTCTGGGTTTTTTTTCGTTGCATTTGTTTGTCGGTTGCATTTGTTTGTCGATTCATGGTCGTTTGTCGGTTGCGTGGTTGTTTGTTGGGTTTCGTGTTGTTTTTCGATTGGTAGCGTTTGTCGGTTCGTGGTTGTTTGTCGATTGCTATCGTTTGTCGGTTGCGTGGGTTTTTTTTCGATTGCATGTTTTTTTGTCGATTTCATGTTTGTCGGTTGCGTGGCGTTTTTTTCGTTGCGTGGGCGTTGTCGGTTTCATGTTTTTTGCGGGGCGTGGGTTTTTTGTCGATTGCGTCGTTTGTCGGTTGCGTGGTTGTTTGTCGGGTTTCGGGTTTTTTTTTTTTCGGTTGCGGGTTTTTTGTCGTTGCGTGGGTTGTTTTTCGTTGCGTGGTCGTTTGTCGGTTGCGTGGTTTTTTTGTCGTTCTTTTTTTGTCGGTTTCATGGTCTTTGGGCGGTTTCTTTGTTTGTCGGTTGCATGTTGTTTGTCGGTTTTTCCCTGTTGTTTGTGATTGCTGGTCGTTTGTCGGTTTTTCATGTTTTTTGCGATTGCATGGTCGTTTGTCGGTTGCGTGGTTGTTTGTTTGGGTTGCGTGGGTTTTTGTCGTTGCGAGTCGTTTGTCGGTTTGCGTGGTTTTTGTCGGTTGCATTTTTGTTTTTTCGTTGCAAATTTGTTTTGTCGGTTGCATTTTTGTTTTTTCGATTGCATGTTTGTTTTGGGGCGGTTGCGTGGGTTTTTTGTCGGGTTGCTTTGTTTGTCGGTTGCGTGGTTGTTTGTCGATTCTGTTTATCGGTTGCTCGGTCGTTTGTCGTTGCGTCGTTGTTTTTCGGTTTTCTGGTCCGTTTGTCGGTTGCGTGGGGTTTTTGTCGGTTGCAGTTGTTTTTCGGTTTCATGTTTTTTTGTCGGTTGCTTTGTTTGTCGATTGCATGGGGCTTTTGTCGGTTGCGTGGTTGTTTGTCGGTTGCGTGTTGTTTTCGGTTGCATGTTTTTTGGTTTTGCTGGACGTTTGCGGGGGGCGTTTTTTGGGGGTTTTGTTTTTTCGTTGCGTGGTTGTTTTGTTTTGGTTTTGTGGTTTTTTTTCCCGGTTTCGTGGTTGTTTTTTTGGGTTTGGTTTTTGTTTGGGTTTGTGGTGTTTTCGTTGCGGGGTTTTTCTTTTTTTTTTTTTTTTTTTTTTTTTTTTTTTTTTTTTTTTTTTTTTTTTTTTTTTTTTTTTTTTTTTTTCGGTTGCTGTTTTTTTGGTTGGTGGTTGTTTGTGTTGCTTTTTTGTTTTTGTTCGTTTGCGGGTTGCGTTTGTTTTTTGGTTGGGTGTTTTTCGTTGCGGGTTTTTTTTCGTTGCATGTTTTTTTTCGGTTGCTGTTGTTTTTTCTTTTTCGGTTGCGGTCGTTTTGTCGGTTCATGTTGTTTGCGGTTGCGTGTTGTTTGTCGGTTTCATTTTTTTCGGTTGCGTGGGTTTTTTTGTCTTTTTTCTGTTTTTTTGTCTTTTTTGAGTTTTTTTTTTTTTTTTTTTTTTTTTTTTTTTTTTTTTTTTTTTCGGTTGCGTGGTTGTTGTGTTGTGTTTTTTGTGTTGTGTTTTTTTTGGTGGGTTGTGGTTTTGGTTTTTGGTTTTTTGTTTTTTTGTTGTTTTTTTGGTTGGGTGGTTTTTTTGTTGGTTGTTTTTTTTGTCGGTTGTGTTGGTTTTTTGTTTGGTTTTGTGGGTTTGGGGTTTTTTTCGGTTTTTTCGTTTGTTTTTCGGTTGTGTTTTTTTGTGGTTGAGTTTTTGTTTTGGGTTTTTTCAGTGTTTTGTGGTTTTCGTGGTTGTTTGTCGGGGTTTCATGGTGTTTGTCGGTTGTGGTGTCGTTTTCGGGTTTGGGTGGTTTGGGGGTCGGTTTTTCGTGGTTTTTTTTTTCCCCCTGGTGGGTTGTTGTCCGTTTTTCGTTTGGGTTCTGGGTTTTTTGTCGGTTCCGTGGTTTTTTTTGTTTGGGGGGGGTTGCATTGGGGTTGTTTGTGGTTTATGGGGTTTGTTTTTTTTGGGGTTGGGGGGGTTTTGTCGGGTTTCGGGGGTTTTTTGGGCGGGTTTCTTTTTTTGTCGGGGTTTTTTTTTGGTTTGGTTGCGTGGTGTTTTTCGGTTGCGTGGTTTTTTTCGGTTTTGGGGGGTTTTTTGTTTGTTGGTTTTTTTTGCATGTTTTTTTTGTCCCCTCATGGTTTCGGGTTTTCTGGTTTTTGTTCGGTTGCGTGGGGGTTTGATTTCGGGTTTGTTTGTGGTTTTCCGTTTGGGGGTGGTGTTTGCCCCGGGTTGCATTTTGTTTGTCGGTTGCATGTGTTTGTCGGTTGATGGCGTTTGTCGTTGCGTGGGTTTTTTGTCGGTTGCATGGTTTTTGTCCCGGTTAAATTGTTTTTTCCGGTTGCTTGGGGGTTTGTGGTTGGTGTTTTTTTAAGTGGTGGTTTTTTTTGTGTTTGGGGGTTTTGTGGTTCGTGGTTTGTTTGCGGTTGGTGGTTTTTGTCGGGTTTCATGGTTTTGCGGTTTTCTTTTTGTTTGTGTTTCGGCCGGGGGGGGGCGTGGGGTTTTGCTTGCTGCGTTTTTGGGGCGGGGGAGGGGCAGGCGGCGGGCGGGGTTTTTGGTTTCGGGGGGGGCGGGGGGGGGAGGTTGCGGGGGCGATTCGGGCGGCGAGCAAAGGTTTCGGGGGGGCTGGTTTTTTGTTTTTTTGTTTGTGATTGCATGGTTGTTTTTGGGTTTTGGGTTTTTTGTTTTTTGTCGGGTTTTTTTTTTATGGGTTTTTTGGGTTTCGGTCAGTTTTTATTTTCAGTGCAGACCTTTGGGGGTTTTTTGTGGGTTTTGTGGGAAAAAAGGTTTCAACTGGTCGGCCCCCCCGCCCAGGCTGGGGCGGATGGGGGGCGAAGGTCGTTTTGGGGGGTGGGTTTTCTTTTGCGGCGTCGTGGATTTACGGGGGGGTCCCCCACCCTTCCCTTTTTGGCTTGGGGCGTTGTGTAAAAAACCCTTTTAAAAAGAATTTCATGTTTTAAAACCCCCCCCCCCCCCCAAAAACCCCCCCAAACCCCCTTTTTTATTTTTTTTTTTTTGTTTGTAGTTTGATTATTTTTGTCCAAAACCCCCCCCCAAAACCCCCCCAAAAAAAACCCCCCCCTCCCCTTTAAAATTGGGTTTGTTATTTGTTGGGTGGGGTTTGGGGGGTGGTGTGTGGTGCGTGGTTTTGCAAAAAAGGGTTACCCTTACCCGGATGGCGGTGTTTGTTCCTTGTTAAAATTTTTTTTGCAGTGGCAAAAAATTGTGGAAAAATTTTTTAAAAAAGTAACGGGAATTCGAAACAAAACTGGGGAATCCCAAAAATACCGTGTTATGGTAAATTTTTCCCTGGCAAATTTCCTTAACCCTAACACTACAAAAAAGACTTTCACGATGACCCTTGAAAATAAAAAACCATGCGAACAAAACCATCACGAAAAACCCTAGGTTTAAAATTTTTTGTCACGTAAATTCATCCGGCAACACGACATTCTGGAAAAAAGGAAAAAAGTAGAGACTGTGTAAAAAAAATACGTAGGATCTTCGAAAATTATTTTTTGTATGCCAGAGTAAAAAAAACTCAAAGACGTTCCTTTTTACTAAAAGGGTTTTTCAGCATGATAGATCTACACTCTTCCCAAATTTTATTGTATTACTAGTGCATTTTTCTTTTGTATCCAAGTAACAAAACTCAAAGACGTTCCTTTCACATGAAAGGTTTTCAGCTATTATCTAAAAACTTTACCAAAGTTTTGTATTACATAGATGACATTTTTCTTTTTTTTGGGGCAACCCCTTCAGAAAAAAGGGGAGGGCGAAAAAGTTTTTTATTGGCCGTGTCAACAAAGACTAATTGTGGATAATGGGCAAATCACTTTACTGTGATAGTAATGGGAAAATTTGTGAAAGTCCAAGAGGGGAGAAAAAAGCTTGAAAGGGAGGCTTGGGGAATATTTTCTATAAAATACTGTTATATTTTTTCATAACAAAGTAGCCTAGTCCATAAAAAAGTTTCATCATAAATTTAAATAACATACTAAAACTTTTTAGTAACCAAGATTTCAAAACGACATTGACTAATTTCTACCACAATACACTTCCCCCTGTTGGATTAAAATTTGAAAGCAGAATTCTGTTAGCAAACAAGTCACTATCTGAAATTAGAATAACAGAAAAAGAACGGGGTAAGATTTTTTCCATATATTTGTAAAACTACCGATATTTATCTTTTTTAAATATGTTCCCTTTGCCACTGCTTTTATTCTTGTCCATCCAGAACCAAATTTAAAAAGACTTCCCGCTTTTATGTTTTCCTTTCCCCTTTTAAAATTTCCCACGCCCTTCCTGTTTAATACGGGGCCCAAAACTTCTTGAAAGACTGTCCACCTTGGTTTGGGATTTTTCCGCAGCACCTTATGCCTTTATGTTTTTTTTTTTTTACAATTCGAAAAAAAATCGAAATTTAGCAAAATTTTTATTGTTTAATAAAATGCAGAAAAAGTTCGTAAGCCGCCGTACCCGCTGGACCAAGACCTTATAACTTTTTCCCCACCCCGACATCTGTCTGAAAACACCCAGTTCCAGAACATTCATGGTCTTTTTTTGGGGCCCCACTACTCTTGCATTAACTACTGGGGCCAAAACTTTTTTTTTAGTTTTATTTAAAAATATTAAGTTGTTCCTTGAAAAAAAAATGAAAAACATAAAAAAATTATCCCAGTTTACGGCAATATGTTTACTTTTGGGTTTTGGGACAAAACAATTTCGTATTCGGTTATAAAAGCTCCCAAGTGTTGTTACTACAGCAATCTCACCGATTATGGAAGGTCATTGTACGCAATGGATTCTCCACTTCCTACAAAAAAAAGAAAAAAAGAAAAGAAAAGAAAAAGGGAAAATCCGGAACCAGCCAGATAGCACACTGATCATCGTTATTATGAAAATAAAGCAATGGGGCCCCATTTAAAAAAGAGAAAAATTTTAAAAACTTTAAAGCTTTCGATACAAACCATAGACATCAAACACCGTAAAAGTTTCAAACAAATCATATATTTTTTTTTAAATAGTTCTCCATTTAATATATTGCTCCAGCTAAGTTGGTTTCTTTCATTTACATTTGATTCGAGAGATAAAAATATATATATATATATATATATATATATATATTATATTTTAATATATATAAAAAAAAAAAATATATATATATATAAAAATAATATAATTATATATATTATTATATAATATATATATATATATATAAAATGTACTCTTTCTACTTCTCTATATATACATACATTTATAGTAATTATATAATGCTTATGTATATCTTCTATCTGTCTACATTATATACATATATACATATAGCTATACATTATAATATCATATATAAAAATTAATATATATATATTATAAAATTATATATTATATATATATATGCATATATATAAATATATATTAATAATATATAATATATAAAATATTGGATATATATACATACAATATAATATATATATATATATATATATATAAAATATATATTATAAAAATATTATCATCAAGGAAGGATGTTAAAAATTACGCTTTAAACAAATGCCTAAAATGTCTCGGAAAACACGCAACGCAGCTATTCTATTTGCTGACGTTCCAGCACTATCGGAAATGGGAACCCTTCATGTTTTTCCCAAAGTGTTCTTTTGGGGATCTTTATCATTGTTTGAATGCTTTCTTCAGTAGCATGTCTATATAAGGGGTGCCCCTGACCACGCCATGATGTGGTTTTTTTCTGCTCACTCGCATGGTTAAACTATTAGTACATTTTTGCTCTTGCAAACCCACATTGAAATAGCGACCACGATACTTTATATATATATATATTTATATATATATTAATATATATATTATATATATATATATATAAAATTTATATCACATATACATACACTACTATATCCTATTTTATATACAACACACATATTACATATATATGTATGTATTTGGCCACCATCAGTCGATGTCGATTTGGCTTAATGACTGTTCTCCCTGGGCGAAGAATGGAGGATGGCCCCGATTTTAGGTCTTGGCATTATAGCGTATAAACGGGAAAACTGCCACTTTCCGTGTTGTGTCGACGCTGTGTAGGTCGCTGGGTGTCCTCCCTTTGGTGTAAAAACCAGACACCTTCCATAGATCAATCATCTAAATAACAGTTGCTCAGTTTGGGGCGCCATAAACCGATTTTAAAAAACCGTTTTTTCTTTCCCTTGCCATCGCCCCCAAAAATATTTTTTTGATATTGTCGCTCGCCTTTTTTTTTCGTTTTTGCCTCTTCCTTTTTTTTCCTTCACCACCCCGTCGCAGTTTTTCTCAATATTTTTTACTTCTCATCACAGCCAATAAACTTTAATCTCCTTTTTTTTCAAGATGCCCAAAACACCCGGTCTTCAAATTTTTTTTTTCTCACACTTTCATTCTTTTTTCTTTCTGTCCACAAAATATTATACTCTCTGTAACACCATATTTCAAAATATTCCCTTTTTTCTTGTCTATCTTTTTCCCCCCCCACCCAACCCTTTTACCGCAATTTGGGAAAATTGAGTTCAATAACCTCAGCTTTTCCAAAAAGGTAATGCTTCGGTCTTTCCTTTATTGAGAAAAACTGTGGCGTTTTTGGCAAGGCAATTCTTCTTTTTTCTCCGGGTGAATCATCATTGTATTATTTAAAAACACTCCAGAAAGGAAACTTTTTACATTTTTTCAAATCTTCATACCCTTGTTTTCTTGGCATTAAGAAAAAAACCGCCTTTTCGCTTGCTTCTCTAACTTTTCATATTTTTGTGTTTCAATGATCTGGGGGAAATTAAAAATTTATCATGGGCGTTCTTTTTGATATTTTGGTTCCTCCCCCTCTCATTTCCTTTAAAAATTCTCTAGAGCCCTCTCAAATTGCTTCAGTTTAATTAAAAACGTGCGGAGACAGATGAAACCTTGTCGTACCCTTGGTTGTTTTCGAACCTTGGGGTTTAACCCAAAAGGGGTTCTTACGTTCCCTTTTGTTTGGTCATACACGGTTTTTTATTATTTGGGGATATTTTTTTTGGAATTTCTTCGTTCCATGTTTTTCCCAAGGATACGTGATAACAGTATAAAAAGCCCTCGATTTAAATAAAATGCTTTATGGGGTCTTTCTGATGTTCTCTTTTTTTCTCAAGGGGTCTTTTTAGATTTAAATCTGGTTTCTGGTCCCTTTTTCCCCGGGCAAAAACCGCGTTCTCTGCATTTCTTCTTTTAAACTTTAACTTCATTCTTTCACCCAATAATTTTAAACCAAAATTTTGCTGCTGTGCCTTTTAATGCAATTGTCCTGTTTTTTTTGCTTGGGAGTGCGTCCCTTTTTTGGGTATGGGTAAAACTTTTTTTACCCCCGTTTTCTGGCCATCTTCTTTCATTCCTTTTTTTCGTCAGTTTGTAGAAAAAATTTTAAAACACTTTCGCCACATTCTTGATTTTGTCTGTTTTTTATTTCATCTATTCGCGGGCGCTTGTTATTTTTTAATTCTTTTTTTGGTTTTTATAACTTTTCTAGCAGTGGCGGGGTTCTCTTCGCTGTCTTGAGTCAAATTAATTTTGTGTTAGATCTTTATTCTTTTTGTATGGGGTTGGGACAATTTGTTTCCCATCTATCTTTTGACTTCTTTTCCCAAAAAAGTGTCCTCTTCATTTCTGATAGTGCCCCATTGTTTTAAAAAATTTTCGTGTAATGTTTCGTACCCCCTTGGGTAGATTTTTCTTTAGTTGTCTTTTTTAAAAGGAACATTTTAAATTCTCTGGAAATTTTCTTTAAAATTTTTTTCCCTTTTTATCTCGTGCAAAAATCTTTGAATTTTTGTATTTTGTTTTTTTTTAAAATTATTTCTTTAACTGGATTTTGATACCCTTTGATTTAGGCATTTCTTTTCAATATCACTTATGTTTCTTCAGAAACAGTGGAATTTATCTTTTTTTTTTGACGATGTTTTTTTTAAACATGCTCACGGAGTTTTTTTTCCTTCTTCCACACTCTTTGGGGTTTTTTTCATTCAAAAATTTTTTCACTGTATTCTGTAAACGTTTGGGAAGTTTTTTTAGTCGAGCTTTGAGGTGGGGTTTTTACGCTCGATCTTTTTTGGGCTTATTTAAAGTGATAGATATTTGGTGGGCATTGTTGCGGTCTGCCCGGGCTTGTCTTGGGGATTTTTATCAACTTTTTTCCCTTTCTGGTTTACACATGTTCAATTTGGTTCGGTTTTTTGTCGGTGAAAACCCGGGGGTCTTTGGGGGTGTTGGAAAAATGGGTTTTTGGGTTAAAATAGATTTTTTTACACAATTCAAAAAAATCTTTACCCTTTCATTTTTATCTCAAGCCCTTTTCCACAGGGCTTTTTTTAGTTTTTTGCCCATTTGGCTTGAAAGGGCCCCATATTCTTTTACTCTCTGTTTGGGTTGTGTCTAAAGTTTCTTGGAGGTTTATAAAATTTTTTTCCTTTTTTCCATCACTTGCCATGTTGGTTTGTCGTACTTTTAATACTAATGTTTGAGGTTTTTTCTTTATTCGACTTTTCTAACGCATCTTTATTGGCTGTACCCCAAATTTTGCATTTGGGTTTTTTCCGTGAGAACATAGCAACTCCGTGACTATAATTTTTCCCTTTTTCTTTTCCAAAAAAAAAATTCTTGTTTTCTTTGTTTTTTTAACACCCATTCTTTTCCAAATTTGGCTCACTGATTCAAATTTTCCCCTCCCTTTGATTTTCCTTACGTTCCACGTTTCCCATTTTTAATTTTCTTAATTGGACATGTTTTCTTTGTCTTCTATTTTTCCCGTGCATTTTAAAATTTTCAGCCCGGTTGCCCCCCTGAACAACGCCCCCTTTAAAACCCCCCGCGACGGGGCGTGTGATATGTTATCATTTCGTATTTAAACATTGGTGTAGGGGACGGATAAAGAAAAAATTAGTGGGGAATCCCCCCCCGGCTCCTTCTCACCGCATCTGCAAAAAACTAGGAGGACTTCTCTGCCGCTTTGAATATTTCACTGCAAAACGCAGACTATTGTTTGGGGAACCCGTAACTTAGAACCGAAGGTGTTTTCACCGATACCACTGCTTTACCGCAAACCCCGGCAAGGGACTAATAGGTGCTATTCTTGTTAAGGGGGAACCCCGGGTGCGTTTATTGTCTTCCCAAACTAATAGAGTCAATACCTGGGAAAAAAAAAAAAAAATAATGTGAGGAGGGAGCTGTTGCCCCCATGAGCGGGCTTCCCTCTCCAGACGCGATGGATCCAAAGTCCGGCTAGACCGTACTTTGGGGACCAGCGGCATCGCGGGGTTGCCAAAACGAGGTCGCAACGGCAATGAAACTCCTTTAGGTTGGGATTCACGCTTAAAAAAAATAAACCACGCCTTGTGGCATTTTTAAAAGAAAGGCCTCGGGATCAACCTAGGAAAAATTGGGAGCCGGGGGTCCCCCTTTTGACAATCCTGCCGACGGGGGCCGCTGGTGCCAAAACCTAAACGGCCTTGCCGTTCCTTTGGTCCCCACTGCGTTGAGAAGGGAGCTGCTGCAATGGTAAAAAACTTGTTTTCCCCACATTCTTTCGCCGGGGATTACTGGGTGGGGAGAGACAATAAGCCCTAAAGGGGGACATCGAATGATGGACCTTCGATATATATATATTATATATATTATAATATATTATATATATTATAATATATTATATCTGCGTGTTGTGTGTGTGTGTGTGTGTGTGTGTGTGTGGGGTTTTGTGTTGTGTGTGTTTTGTGTGTGTGTGTTGTGGTGTGTAGACACACATGCAACACTACGGATTTGCAATTTGGACTTCTTTTTAAACGATATTGGTGCCCGCACTGCCTTGTGTTCAACCCGTGTATTCAAAACCAAAGGGTTTTACCCCATACTAAACAATCCCGCCTTGTGGCATCTCTCGTATAAATGAAAAAAGGGTTCGGGAGTCAAACCCCAGGAAAAAACCGGCCGAAGGCGTTCATTTTCGCTTGCGACCTCGTTCTGGCAAATCCTCCCCACACAAATACTACATTATACTACATAATATATATTATATATATATAATATATATATATATATATATAATTTTTTAAAATCAAATATCGTATATATATTATAATGTATGTTGTATGTAAAAGTATTATGTATGTTGTTTTATGTTGTAGTGTGTATTATTGTGTGTGTGTGTTGTTTGGGGGCATATATAAAACAATAGCATTGTATATTTTAATATAACTATACGTGTGCGTGTGTGTGTGTGGTCTCTACTAGAATTTAGCAAATCAAAATATACATTACAAATTTACCCCTGTTAATATGCCGAACTTAGAACTTTTCGACCTCTCATTTAAAACAGTGAATTCTCTGAAGAAACTTTTTTGGTTTAAAACGGGCTCATTTCCTAATTTCATCCTTTTGAAGACCCTCATCTATGTCGTCAAAATTAACATAGAGCACCCCATGCCCGACTCAAATGGTGGGAACATGGGGACCTCTGGCGTCCTTTCTTCTCACCTGGGGAAAACGACAGCTTTTAGTATGTCGAAAAACGTGACAAAAAAGAAATGGCTCATATATAAAAAAAAACGTGTTTCGGAAAATTTTTCCCAAAATTTGGCCCTAGATGAGTACAGTGTAATTTTACTTCGGGTTTACGGCTGTTTCCTTTTACAAAAAATCGTTGGTTGTAATTGGGGATTTGCCGGGCTCCCACAGAAACATGAAATGAGCCAGGGTCCTACTCTTACACAATGTCAACCAAAAAATCTCCCCTGTCTGTCGTCTGTCTGTCTGTCGCTGTCTCTCTTCTCTCTCTCTCTCTCCTCTATCTACTATCTATTTTTCTATCTATCTTCTTCTACACACAAAACACACACCCACAACACACACCCACACCACACACCCACAACACCCACACACACCCCAAACACCACACACCACACACACACACACACACCACACACACATCACACACATAAACCACCAAAACACACACCAAAAACACACCCACACACACCCCACACACCACCACACCACACACACACACCCACCACACAACCAACACCACCATATATAAATAAGTGAATACATATATTATGTATTATTTTGTATGTATGTAGTATGTTGTAGGGAGGGAGGGAGGTATGTGTGTACGTACGTCGTATGTATGTTTTGTGTTCTATGAAAGTATCAAGCTAAAGGGACGTGAATGGTTAATATTTATATTAAAACCCAAAAAAAGTGCTGACTCTAAAGGGCTTTACCCTATGGTAAAGTTTGTGGCGAAAATGGTAAAAAAGAGTTACCATTAGGGTAAAATGGAGGGAAAAGGGGATGGAAAGGAGGAGGAAATGGGAAGAAGAAAAACCCTGCGAATAGTTGAGGCGAGGCTGAGTCCCAGGCAGGGTGATCCCTACATGGCCCTCAGTCTCCGTCTCCTTACCCCCCCCCCCTCCCACGGCAACAACACGCATGGACTGGAGGCGGGACAGTGTAAGAAAAAAGTCGTCTTACCACAAGTCTTTTCGTCCAGTAGGGCAATGTTGAAGATCACGACGATGAGGGGGATGAGGAACCTCCCGACGAGAAGGATCTGAGTTTAAGGGAAGGGGAGGTGTCGGCCTCGACTTGTCTCTTGGTATTTTGGATCTGGAGCAAAAAGAAAACAATCGTAGTGAGGTTGTTAGTAAATGCGAATTTGTTAAGTTATAATTAATAACATTTTTGTGACAAACATAGAGCCCAATTTTTAAATGCCCACGCTGTTTCTCAGCCAAAAAAAAAAAAAAATTATTAGAGCATATCCAAAAGATATCTTTGCATATCTTATCAAAGCTATATACGCAAGTACCTGTTTCACATTTGCTGACCTGGAAGTACTATGTATGGTAAAAAGATATAATACTACTATGAAAAAACAGTTTTCATCATGCTAACAGCGTCAGATTATATAATATAATTGCAAGTTCTACTGTATATTGCATAGATAACTAGGGAAATACAGAACTTCCTGTACAAGAAATACCTAGCTACGGCGTACATGGAAAAAATCCAATCTCTTCACCCTGCATATCTTATTTTTTCGCTTAAATGCAACAACATTCTCCAGCGAAGAAAACTCACATGGTTTGGATGAAGACGACGATGAAGATTGATGAGGATGGAGAAGAAACGCCACACATCAACGCATCTTGAAGTAGGACGTCTGGCAAGGCGTTTCGAGTCTGTTAGAGGGAAGGATCTGAGCCCTTATGTCGTTATCGAATAAGTATCAACTCGCTTCAAACACACAGCATAGGACCTCAGACACAAACATAATGCTTCTTTTTTCCCTCCTTTCCTCTCTCTCTTCTCTCCTCTCTCTCTCTCAGGTCTCTCTCTCTCTCTCTCTATATATATATATATTATATATATATTATATATATAAATATCATATATATAATATATATATATATATATATATATACATATGTACATATATTAATACATATAACTTATATATAATATATATATTATATATATATATTAATATATATATATATATATATATATATATATATTATATATATATATATATACACATACTAGACATAATATCAAAATCATAAACCGCCTGCCTCCAGTAACCTTTTCCCCAGCGAAACAATGGCAAGGCCGCCTCCCGCACCTCACCAAACCCAACCTGATGACAAGGAGGACAGAACGCGCAGGCCGTTATTGCGACGTGATGGCGGGCTGGAAGATGACTGGGTTTGAAGTATAAGGTGCTTGTAGGCGATGAGGATGAGGAGGTCGTGGGGATGTATGAGCGTCAAGAGGTAGAATTCGTACCGGCGTGAGAAGCGGACGTAAGACATGACCGCGGAGAAGTCGCCGTCTGTTCCCTTTCCACACTAGACGTTTACCTGGAAAAGTGAAGGTGAATGAAGGTTATTTTTAAAAAAGCGTTATGTATCTTTTCTTATAAGAGAATAAAGAAAAAAGAGTCATGAGAGTTTGACAATGCTAGTGGTAAATGGAAATGGCTTGCTCTTGCAGTGTTTCCAGATATGAAGATACCAATGGTGCTAACTTCAGTATCCGGTGCCTCCCGCGATTTCATTATACCAAATTCCTGCAAAGCCTAACCAGTGTTCCCAGAGATGCTTTTTTATTTTCTTATCTCGGCCAACTCTCATAACTACGGTCTCCTGCAACGATACATACTCAGTCGCTGCATTGTCAAAATCCTCAGTATCATAAGATTAACATCAAACATAATACAAAACACACCCCTTTGTAATTTACAAAAATATTCTATTCGATCGCAAAAGATTTCTATTAGAGTCAAATCCGGACTTTGTACTACACACGGATTGTGTATTCGATGAGTCCTTCTGCCCGGTGTAGAGGGCCCTGGAAGCCGTCAAGACGCAAGGTAAGGCGCCGACGCGGAGACCTCGTAAACCGCAGAGAACACACCCTGCCAGAAAAAAAATGGAGCAAATAGATAGACAGACGATACGTAATTAATGATAGATAAAAATATTATGTGGGTATATAATCTATAAAGTGCATGGATTAATAATAGTTGTAGATAACATAAAAAAATAAATGTGATTGTTTAGAATGTTTACGGTGTGGTTTCATCGGATGATATCATCTTGTGTGGAAGAAGGAAAGAAAAAATGAAATTAAGAAGTCGGCAAATGAAGTAAAAGAAGAACACGAAAAAAGAGCAAGAACACGAGAAAGACGAAGGAAGAAAAAGACGCAAAAGAAAAGAAAAGAAAATAATCGGGAGATGGCGACAAAAAAAAAGAAAAAGAAAAAGAAAGAAAAAGAAAATGAAAAATGAAATAGAAATGAAAATGAAATGAAATGGAAAATTTGAAAAGGTAAAGGAAAAAACAAAACCAGAAAGTTAAAAAGAACAAAAACAAAGAAAACAGAAAAAGAAAAAGAGAGGGAGAACAAAAAACGAGAACAGAAAAAGAGTGAAAAAAATATAGAGAATAAAAAAAGAAAGAAAAGAAAATAAAAGAAACGAAAAGAAAAGAAAAGAAAGATAAAACGCAGACAATGGGAGAAAATGGAGTTCCATTCCCACCTGAGAATCAATAGGAACATCAGGTCGATTTCGCAGGTGTAGGTCACGTGGTACAGCTGACTCATCTGCAAGGCTGTTTCTCTTCTTCCCGGAGAGATATTAACTGCGGGCAAAGCGAGGTCAGACGGTGGCGTCCAAGTAGTCGGGAATATTTTTGAATTTAGTCCGGTCCTGTATGAAACATTTTGGCATGCTATGTGCGTTTGTTTAGCAATGCATACTTGTTAAGAGAGTATTTCTGCTTTGTCTCCGAAGACATTGAATCACATATGTTTTGACAGATTTTAAAGTATGAGGATTAAAGTAAGAAATCTATAAATAGATAAGGTTTACCTATCAACCTTTGCACCAGAGAAATGTATTTATTTAAGGGTAACTACACATATATTAATTGTTTATGCTTTCCGGGTATAAGCAGGGCGAAATCATAAGGAACTGTGCATGAGTCCATACATAACACCTATAGAACTCTTGATTCTGAATATTAGATATTACTGAAATTACGCCTAACATCATAGAAAGTAAGTATCTACCTTCCGATAGAACGTAACATAATTAGACACTTTTCTCTATAGCATTTTTCTTCGCAAACTAATAAACTAAAATAAGGGCAGTAAATAGATATAAAACTCAAACATTATAGTGTTCCATGAACGTACTCTCCAGCGGCGAGAAAAATGACCGCGAACATCGAAGCGACGAAACCATAGGACGGAATTGGTCCTCGGACGACGTAAAGGGTAAGCAAATGAGCCAATGGAATTGCACTTGGCCGTCACGTGACAGCGACCCTCCGACCAGTCTATTAGAGCCAATAAGATTCGTAATAGTAATCACGTGACAATAGAACTGAACCCAGGGAACGTCAGTTGCGTTTCCTCATGGTTAGGGCAGCTACGATGATGAATTTGACGACTCGGGGAGCTTGGTCATTGCGATTTATTGTCAAGATGAAGTATCGGTGCAAGTTCCCAGATATTTTTCCGGCTCACCTGCGAGATATGCAGTTAAGATTTTTCAGGGTGGTAGCCCCCCTGAGAGGGGGGGTTAGGGGGCGACCGCCCCTTAATTACTGCACTATTCAATATCTAAATTAATAAAGAGATTTACTTCGATCATTCATTTTTACCCCGGCAACCGATATCGTAGTTGTCTTCATTTTCAAGGAATGGGTGCTAGAAACACGACAGAGCTTAAGAAAACGTAATTTGCAACCAGAAATCGGTGTTAGGCGTCAGTTCCCAAATTTACCGAATATTAAATGATGCCTCAAACTGTGGAAAACTGTGCAGTATAAAAATTTATTTCCTATGAGAAACCTTTTGTTGCACAATCATTTTTTTGTTACGCACAAGTTCATAACTGTGAACATAAAGAGCTTGCCATACCTTCCCCTGGCAGGTAAGGCGGCCCCCCGGGCGAGGAAGGACTCTCCCTCAAACAACGCGAGCGTGGAGCCGATCCAGGTTGTTAAAGACGTTGCCCGGGCCGTTCTGAAGTGCAACTCTCGGAGTCCAGATATCGGCCACTTCCTGCAGAGAAGGCTTGTTGAGGCTGCGATCCTCCTTGAGGTTCAAGTAATTCAGGCCGGACGTCCTTCCACTGCCGAAGAGCGCTTGAACGTCGCTGTCCATTGACAGGTCCTGCGTGACGATAGACGGGAATGGCGATGAGCTGGAATCCCTACCTTGACGTCGCAGGGGATTTTCCTTCTGTGGGGAGGGGGGCGGGATGTTGGTGTTGTACCCGGGCGGGATGTCCGACCACGGAGCACAGGGATTCGTCACTCTCATCTGGGCATCGATGCGTAAGTTACACTCAGTGACGGTCGATGCAGTTACCGTCAGCACAGGTAATTCTCCCTTGCGCAGACTGATAGCGTGAGAGGAATCTCGGTTCCCGTTTTGCATCCCTTGTGGCACACATCACCGCCCAGCGTCCCCATTGGCGTGTGCCGAACGTATACATCCCTTCCCTTGATGGGTGTTCCATGTGGCTCTAACCCCTCCTCCTGCAGGAGAAAGAGCTACTGTATTGCGATGTATGTATGTATGTATGTATGTATGTATTTGTAATGTATGTATGTATGTATTACAGATTATGATACTCGTAGAAATATTTTTCCATGCAAATTGCCTACATAGAAAATCGTATTAGGAAAGCCTTACTTTGAGAGTACGAAGAACCCAGCTGCCAGCACCTGGTCCCAGAAATAATCCGGATGCAGAAATCCAGATAAAACGGGCGTCAGTTCTTCTCTTCGGACACAATATATTGTTTTGTTATCGAGATCCCTCACCCATACATGGCGCCCTTGAGGTAGAGGCAGACAAGTTGTCGGACTCGCACGGGACGCAGAGGCATAGGAGTCGAGGCAGGCAATGTCCGACCACACCGCCGGAAAATCCCAGCCGCATAACCAGCAGTTCTCGACATTACCTCCGTTGGGTCCTCGCGCCTCGCCACGGCCCTCCCCGCAAGGTTCACTAAGCCGAACGTCCAGTACACGCCATTCCGCTCTCTGTCCTCATGTCGTTTGCCACCAGCCACAGGTCAGGCGAACCCTGGCCTCCTGACGTACCATAGCGTTCTTTGGACGACTCGTCATCCACGGTTTTCCTCCACTTCGTCCAGCGGAAACCGATAGTGAACCATACCGTACTATCTGAGGGACAGTTTGATGCGCAATTTAATCATTATTCTCATTATCATTATCATTATTCTATTATTATCATCAATATTATTATTATTATCTTTATTATTTTATTATTCTTGATTATTATTATTTTATTATTATTATTATTTATTATTATTATTATTATTATTATTGCTATTGTTACTGTATTATTGTAATTGTCCCTCATTATCTTTATATAACTAACATAGCTTTTATCAATTTATTGCTATCAATATTAGTTATTATTATTATTATTATTATTATTATTTTTATTTATTATTATTATCCATTATTAATCATTCCTATCATTATTATTACATCATATTATATTATCATTATCATTATTATTAATATTATTATAATTGTTATATTATTATTATTATTATTAATTAGTATTATTATTATTATTATTATTACACACACTTTATTTTTATTATTATTATTAATTCTATTATTATTATTATTATTATTATTATTATTATTATCATTATTATTAATTATTATCATTGTTGATTATTATTATTAATTTATTCTATTATTATTATTATTGTTATTATTATCATTATCATTCTTCATTGTTATTATTATTATGAATTATGATTTATGATATGATTCTGATTATGCTTTATGATTATTATTATTATTATAATACATCTTATTATTATTATTATTATTATTAAATTATTATTATTATTATTATATTTTATTACTATTCTTCTCTTCTTCTTCTTCTTCTTCGTCTTCTTCTTCTATTATATTATTTATTATTATTATTACCCATTACTATCATCACATCATCATCGTCTCATCTCATCATCATTACGATTATTATCATTATTGTCCATTATAAACAGTGACACCAAAACACTGTTTTACTTTAATTTTATCATTAATTATCAATCGTCCATCACAAGCAGCAGCACTCAGAGTAACAACTATTTATTGTATTATTTTATTATTATTATTTATTTTATTATTATGATTGGTATTGTTATCTTCTTATTTCAACTTTACAACTAATCTTGATTTATATTATATCGTATGACTAGCATGCCATCATCATTATCCGCCATTTCATTGACATTATTACTGTTAATAATATCATTAATATTATCCCTAAAATAACCCGAAAATGAATGGTTTATGTGCACCAACGCTCCCAGTTCCACAGAGCGTTTGCTAAATCTCGCATGCCTTAAACCGAAATCACGAAAAGTTGTCTCATCAGATTTCCCTTGATAACGCATACACGAGAGACCTGCTTCACCTGGCACAAATTGATAGCGTTTTTCAGTGAGAAACGGTCCGGGAAATGGTAATCTTTTCGGCTCGCTGTTTGCACACGCTCTCGGGTCGCTCTTGCGACCGCCCATTGCACTTCTCCCTCGAGTCCGCCATTGCTTCTGTGTCCGACTGAGGACGTCTCCTTCGTGCTGCCATCACACGTGGGCGATCTAGGGGGGGGATTTAGCGTTTTTTCTCCGAGTGTAATAGGTCTATCTAGTGAACATGCTTGCAGGCATAACTAAATCAGAAGTTGAATTAGTCTAGAAAACTCAGGCATGAGGAACAATTAATCTTGAAATAAAAACCGAGCTTAAGGAATAAATGTAGAAATTAACTAAATTTATAAAGCAGCTTAATTGAATATACAATCGAAAAAAATTTTAACGAATAATAAGAGTTGTTCATCAAATCTAAAAAAAACAAACACAGGGAATAAAGAAATCTAGAAAATAAAGCCCAAGGAATAGTCAACTCTAGAAAACCAAG
>NW_023647306.1:30000-32500 GCF_015228065.2 Penaeus monodon
CCTTTCCCCCTCCAGAGAGAGATGACCACACCCCTCAGCAGGTTAGAGACAATAGTACCAGTCTGCCAGATGGCAGACAGGACAGCATGCAAGCCGCTTGCCATAGGTTCTCCACCAGCCTTTAATAGTTCATCTGGGATGCTGCAAGTGCCAGCTGTTTTACCACTCTTCAGCTTGGAGATCGCCCCCCTGACTTCAGTTAGGGAGGGTGAATCCTCGCTGATGGGCGTATGTCTGGCAAAGGAATCTCGACACTACCTGCATCCAAGTTAATTGTTGGTGGATCAACCTGGTTCAACTGCTCAAAATACTCAATCCAATACACCTGAACCCCATCAGGATCTGAGATTATCTGGCCACCTGTTGAGTGGACTGCAGTCGTCTGTGAGGAGGGCTTTGAGTTCAGCTTTCTCAGGACTTGGAAGGCAAGACTAGGAAAATGCTTTCGACCTCCCCTGCAAGATTCCTGATAAACTATTCCTTGTCCCTTCTTAGCAGTGACCTATTCCTGTGCACCAGGTAACAATGCAAATTGCGATCCCCTGACAGTCGAGCCGTGCAACAGGGATCTGTTGCACCCATTGTCTCCTGCGAGATGAAATTCTGTCTTGCTCTTGGGCATTCACCAATCGATTCATGGGCTGCATCGAGCATTTCATGCTTGAAGGTGTCCCACAGAAGAAAAGGGTCTGTCAGGCCCCCAAGTGCTGTGAAACGACAAGAGATAGCCTCAACAAAGTCCCGGGTACACTCCCCCTCCTTCAACCTCTCCACGTGAAGCACCCTAGCGTGTTCATTGAAACGACAAGGGGTTCTGAAGTGGACTCGGAGAACAGCCACAACTAATCTATCATCAGTTCTACAGAACTCGGCGCTCCGATACACCCTGCAGTTCTGGAGATTCCCCCCAACGAGTGCTAACGAGGATATGGGGATCTCCTTAGCCACATACCCGTATCGCTGTACCACGTCCGACGGGTCAGAACGCTGATACCAAGAGCCAGAAATCTTCAATTTCTAGGATCTAGCAAAATCCCGGAAAGGAGGCTTTTCTCACTGCTAGGATCAGCTCCTGTGCCATGGGGGCTGACAGACATCTCACAGCGAGCTCGGTTGTAGCCAGATACGAACATTACGAATATCTCGCCGAGGACAGGTGTATGTCACAGATGCGAGTTTGGCGTAAAACATCTCTTTCACATCAAGTTCATAAACATCCGTAGGAACATACAAAGCAATAAGAGACATGAAGCCTAATGTAAGCTTCAGCCTCAATACCATTATACGCTCATCGACTGTAGTGACCTCTACTATATTTATATGTATATATAATAATAATAATGATAATAATAATAATAATAATAATAATAATAATAATAATAATAATAATAATAATAATAATAATAATAATAATAATAATAATAATAATAATTTCAATATAATTTATTAAAAAAACGCAAAGAGAATGTTTAATATAAGCTTTAAAAATCCTAAAATCTTTAAGCACAGCTTTCAAGTCAGGTGATTAGAATTGTCAAAAATCGGATCGGAGTACGCATGGAGTTCGGGCTGAGTTGCCAATTTCTCCTTTTTTTGAGATTTCATATTACGTACTGGCGTGCAGCCCTGGGGCCCTGCTAACGGGAACGGTAAAAGTACATGTCATGCGATTATTTTTTGTCCTTGCATATAGATGGCTCCAGATGTACTTTAAATCACCGAGGAGGTAGCTACTAATCCCTAATACCCTTTTTTTCTTGATTTTCGAAAATCTTTATTTATTATTGCTTTTATTAATGTTAATAACATCATAACAATTACAATATCAACAATTGCAAAAACATCAGTATTAATTAAAATAGAAAACCCCCAAAACAAAGGAATTGAGGAAATCAGGTGAGGTCGGGTATGTAGTGACCTTGACCATATATTAATTGGCCCTTAGGTGACTTGTAGAGCCATCTCTGTGCTGAAAAAATTCGCGAAAAACAACAAGAGGCGGCATGACATATACCCGCAGTGGGCCAATAAAATTATCCCGAGGTATCAAGGTATTCTGCGCCACTGTTTGTATGATAAATCGTGAAATATGTATAGTTTTATTTTTTTATATATATATATCATTCACTTGGTATGTTGTCAAGGATTGACTTAGGGTTTTGTGAACTATGATGGCAGTAACTCTGTCCGGCAGAAATATTTCAAGAGTATAACGAGAACAAATCACGTGACCCGTGCCAAATGTTTGTTTATTTTGATTCCTATATTTCGTATCATTGTCGTTTTTGTTATCATCATTATCATTATTACTGCATCGTCACTTTTATGATGATTATGGCTGCTGTTGTTATCGTTATTATTGCCTTTAATCTTTGCATAAATATTTTTTATGCCAAACTACGTGACTCATATCAATTATCAGTATTCACAACACAATATGATAATAAAAAGAGATAGAAGATGAGGGAGAACAAGGAGAAAACGAAACAAAAGCAGACGA
>NW_023647307.1:0-7286 GCF_015228065.2 Penaeus monodon
GTTTTTAAAACAAGGGATAGAAAAAATTTAAACCCCCGAGGAAAAGACATTTTGTCCTGTAAGGGAATAATATTATACCAATCCCCATTGGGGGTAACGATTTAAAAACCAGACGTTTTAGGAAAATCTTTTTTTACCTTTTTTTTCTTTCACCCTGATTGTTGTCCCCCCATCCCGTTTAGTTATCCCCCTCCCTCCCCTTTTTTTCTGTTTTTTTTCTGGTCTCCCCTCCCCACTCCCTCTCACCCTCCCTCTTCTTTTTCCTCCCCCTCTCCCTTACGATCCTTACAAAAGGCGGTACAGTAACCAAAAGCCGGGAAAGCTGTTATTTTTTTTTATAAAATTAGATGATGGTTGTTTTTTTTTCCCCCTGAAATCCCCGTGGCTGGGAAGTGAGGAAAGGGAAAGCAAGGAGATGGAAGGGGAACAGGATGGGTAAGAAAAAGGGGGATGGGCAGGTAAGCGGGGGGAAGGGGAAGGGTAGGGAAAAAGGTTAGGTACAGACACGGAAAGGAAGTAGAGACAATAGGAAGAAGGATAGAAAGCGATGGAGAAAGACAAGGAAGCCAGCCAAAGATGGGCATGGGAAGTAAAAGAAGGAGAGGGAAGAAAATAGGAAAATTAGACAAAAGGGAAAAGCCCAAAAAAAGGGAAGACAAAAGCACACAAAAAGAAAGAAGAACGAGCATCGACCTCCAGCCTAAGTTTTTGTTTTCCGAATGAATCCCCGCACCAACGTTCCCAGCGCAATTATTTAATGAAAAATTTATAATTCTTGGGGATTGGATTTGAGCCCAACCCCCTCCCTCCTCCCCCCCTGTCCCCGAGCCCTTTCGTGGGGGAACAACCTGCCTATGCCAAGAAAATGATTCCCGGCCCATGAAGTTTTTTTTGGCTCCGCCCCCCTCGATGCAACAGGAAGGGGGGGGAGGGGGGGGAAAGTTTCCGAAAGGCGAAAGAACCCGCTTAAGACCCGGGTTGCAATTTTTAATATTTTTTGCACGGGAAGCCGCGGAGTTTAATTTGAGTAAACAATTTTTGGGATCTTTGCCTTAATGATAATAAATGAAAAGTGAACTTGTCTTAGGAAAGTTATCTTTCACCCTTGTAAAATAAAACGGTAAGCTAACAGTGACATGAAAATATCAATACATTTTTTTTGACTATGTATCACTCTGCAATGAACCTATGCAAGGTGTCCCGCCGGGCTGGTTTTTGTGCCTCACTTTTTCAACAAAACCTTGGCGGGAAGGGTAAGCCAATTCCGGGCGCCTTTTTTTTAGGATTTCGAAGGTCACGATGAGTCCCCCCAAATAAAAAATATATATGGCCTTTTTTTTCCTGCTTTTTTTTTTTGGGAAGCCATCGCAGTGGGGACAAAAAAAAAAACTTTTTTTCGCCATTCAGGTTTGAGTTAAGAAAGCCCTGGGCCTGCCACCAGATCAGGGGTCGGTTTGTTCCGTCGAAAGGTATTTAGTAAAAAAGTAATTGGTTAATATTTTTTTTTTCTACCCTTCTGTCCCCTAAATTATAATTGCTGAATCGAAATCAATCCCAAATTCCCAAACAAACTTTGTTACTGTTTTGTTAATAAAAACAGTGACGGGCATCCCCTTGGGGTTTCAGGAGCCCCAGTACCATTAGGGGAAACTGAGATTTTGGAGAATGGTAATTTTGAGGCCCTTCTTATATTTTCATGAAAATGTAATACACCCATCTCCCCCCCGCTTTACACTCCCCGGTTTTTCAGCAATCGTTAAACATCGAAAATATAGAACTGACAGTTGACATGATGCAAATAATACAGTAATTAACCCCAAATAATATTGGGTTCAATAAGCGAGGAGTTTTTTCGGAGAACCCCTAGGAGTTCCGATTATCAGCAATTTAATCAAAATATAATATCGAAATTTCCTTTTTTCGAAGAATGATACAAAGGCATAGTTTTTCAGGCTTTATATTGCATTGCAGCAAAGTTTTGAGGAAAAATCTCTAAGGTATGAGACAGATTAAAAAATCGACAGACAACGGACACGTAGACTAAAGGAAAATGAAGAAAAAGCCCAAAAAAATACAGAAAAAGATATTGTAACAGGATTCTCAGAAATGAAACTAAAAATAATAATCTCTTAAGGTGCTTCCCCCCATAAAGTTTTCATGAAACGAAAAAAAGGTAAAATTAAAAAATTTTTTCCGTAAATGGGGGGAATTTTTTTAAAAAAACCCCAAACCAAAATTTTATGGAAATTTTAAAATGCCAACAACGGAAGGAAAAAAAAAACACTAAATTTCGGGGGAAAAGGAAAAAAAAAAAAACAAAAAAAAATATTCCACTTTTTTTTGGTAAATTTTTAAATAAGAAAAAAAAACTATTCGGGAAAGGGGAAAAAAGGGGGATAAAAAAAGGCCCCGAAAAAAAATTTTTTGGGCTTTTTCCCCAACTGTTTTTTTTTTTTAAAAGGGAAAAAAAAAAAAAACAACAAAAAAAACTTTTTTTTCCCTTTTTTTCTTTTCCCCGGGTTTTTCAAACCAATAAACCCCCCCCCCCAAAAAAAACCCCCCCCCCCCCCACCCCCCCCCCAAAAAAAAAAAAACAAACCCCCCCAAATTTTAAAACCTTTTTTTTTAAAATTTTTTTTTTTATTCTGCGCCCCCTCAAATTTTAAAAACCCCCCCAAAAAACCCCCCAACCCCCAAACACCCCACCCAAAAACCCAAAAAACCCCACCCAAAACCCCCAAACCCCCAAAAACCCCCAAAACACCCAGATCCTCTCGCATTTTGAGTCCCCCCTAGAGCAATGCCCAAAAAACCCCCCCAATTTTTTTCTTTTTTTTTTTTTCCCCCCCTGGCCCCCTGGATTTTAAGGCATGCCCCCAAATTATTGGGTAATTGCATACACTTTCACAATAGAAACCCCAAAACACGGAACAGAGGGTAATTAGAGGATTAAACAAACCCCGGGTTCCCCCATTGGGGGAAAACGCTTTTTCGCACTAAAAATTTTCCCATTGGGAGATGGGTTTTGTAAATTCCCCGGTTTTTTTTTTTTCGGGGTTTCGTTTTTTTATAGTAATGCCCCCGGGGCCCCCTGAGCCGGGGTTTTTTCCCCCAAACTAAATTTGGGTTTTTTTTTTCGTCTTTTTTAAAACCCGGGGGGGAAAATTTTTGGTTCCCCACTAATGGAATTTTAAATTTAATTTTTTTTTTTTCGGTCCCCCTTTTTTAGATTTTTTTGGGGGGGGTATTGTTTTGTAAAAAAAATTTCAACTAACTGCAAAAAAATGATTGAAAATCCGATCTAACAAGGAAAAAATAAATCCCCAAAAAACCCCTTTTTTCCCCCGTTTTTTTTAAAAAACTTATTTTTTTGGGACTAATTTTGTTTTTTTTCCCAAAAACTTTTTTCATTTTTTAAAATCCACAACACACACCCCACACAACCCCACACAAAACACCAACACCCCACACAAAACCAAAACCCCAACACCACAAAAACACGCCCCAAAACACCGCATACACGCACACACACGCACACACCAACACCACACACACCCCACCCCAACAACACACAAAACCCAAAACCCCCCCCCCCCACACACACACAAAAACAAAAACCAAAAACACACCACCAGTAAGAAAAACCAAAAAGAAAAGTTTTTTGAAACCCAAATAAGGAAAATTAAAAAAAATCCCCCCACAGTGATAGAAAAGGGGGAAACCCCGTAAATTTTAAGACCAAAAATTTAACCCCCCCCAAAAAACCCCTAAAAAAGAGAGAAAGGGAAAAAAAAAAAAAATGCTAAGGTAAAATTGGTGGGAAAAGAAAGGCTAATAAAAAAATAAGTTAAATTTTTTCCCCGGAAAATGGGGAAAGGGGGAAGCCTTTAAAAATAAATTTTTTTTTTGGTTTTTTAAAAAGAGCAGAAAAAAATTTAAATATATCCCAAATGTCCCCCGACTAATGTTTTCCTGTCCCCCCGTCCCGCATATATACGTAAAACCCTGAAAAGCTGACCGGAAAAAAAAGGGGCCCCCCCCCCCCCCCCCCCGCGTCCCCAAACGAAAGAACCCGGGGACCCGGCCCCAAGGTTTTTTTTTTTGGCCCCCCACACGTAACCTTCCCGCTTGGCCCCGTCCCCCCCCCGAAAAAAAACCCTTTTTCCCCCCTATCCCCCCCCCGTCGGGAAAAGGCTCCACGCCCCTTCGGCTGCGCCCCCTTTCCACCCGTAAAATCCCCCCCCCCCCCCCCTTGGTTTCGCTCTTTTCGCTACCCCCTTTTTTTTTATAATTTTTTTGGAACGTTTTTCATTATCCTTCCCCCGGGGGGAGCTTGAAGAAGGTCATTTAAAAATTTTTTAAAAAGAATTAAATAAACCCCACGTTTCAGGAAAAGAAAATTAAAAAGAATTGAAACCCGTTTTTTTTTTTTGAAAATTTAATTATTTTTTACGTAAATTGTTTTATTTAATTTTACACCCCCCAAAAAACACACAAAAATATCCCCCACACACACACAAATATATCCCCCACCAAAAACAACCACCCCACAAAAACACACAAAACACACAAAAACCCAAAAACCCCACCCCAAAAAAACACCACAACACCAAAAACACACAAAAACACCCACCCCACACCACAACAACCCCCCAAAAAAAACACACAAACAAAATTTTTTATTTTTTATGCCCCCCTATTAAAGCTGAAATTTTTTAGAACATCCCAACCCAAAAGACCAAACTGACATCCCCCCGTGGGGGTTTTGCAAGCATGGCCCCCCCTTAAACTTTTTTCAAGTACCGGAAATTTTTTTTTAAAAAATGTACCTTCTTCCTTATTTTTTTTTTTTTTTAGCTCGGAGCAATAATTAAAGACTCTAGTTTTGTAAAAAAATGTAAAAAAAAAGTGAAATCAAAAAGCTGCCCAAAAAAGGCTTTTTGGATTTGTATTTTTTCACCTTTATATATAAAATTTATAATTATAATAATATTTAAAAAATAAAAATATTATTAAATAAATATTAAAATAAATAAATATAATAAAAATATAAATATAAATATATATAAAAAATCATAATTATTATATAAAAATAAAATTTTTTATAATAAATTATTATATATATTAAAATTGGGTTTAAATATAAAATAATATTTATAATATAATATATAATTATAAATATAAAAATTAAATTTTTATATTATAAAAAAATTTTAAAATTTTTTTTGCCGTTTTGGGGGGTTAAAAATGCAAAAGTAAAAATGTTTTAAAAAAAAAAAATAAAAATATAATTTTTAAAAATATATTTTATATTTTAAAAAAAATAAAATAAATTTTTATATAAAACCAACCACAACACAAACACCCAAACAACACACAAAAACCACCACAAAAAACCAAAAACAACCCCCACAACCAACCCCAAAACAACCAAACACAAAACCCCCCCAAAAACACAAAAACAACCCAAACACAACACCACCCACCACCCCCAAAGCACGACCAAAACGTTTCCCCAAAATATTTCCTATATAAAATAAATAGTTTAAAAAAAAATATAATTTATTATATATTTATATATTGTAAATATAAATATATTAATAATATTTTTTTAAAAATATAAAAAATTTTAAAATTTTTAAAAAATAAAAAATATTAATTAAAATTATAATATCTATTTTAGAGAATTTCAGTCCCCCTACTGCAAAAAAAATTTCGTACATTTTTTTTAAACCCCCTTTTTTTGGTTTTTTTTTTTACATTTCTGGTATACTAAAAATTTTTTTTTTTTTTATGACCCTATTTTTTTTTTTTTTTTTTTTCCAAAATTTTTTTTTAAGAAAATTTTTTATCTGGGGGAATAATTAAAATTTAAAATACCCCAAATTTTTATCCTGCACTTAAAAATACTGGTTTTTTTTTATCATATAAACCTTTTAATTTTCTTTTTTTTTTGTTTATCATATATATTATTTTTTTTAAATTTTTGTTTTTCATAATGCTTACTAAAGGGTTCATTGTTTAAAGCAATCAGTGAAATGCATGCCGGGAAATAAAGGGGTTTCTAAGATTTTCAAATTCCTTTTTGACGGGGCCCCCCCCATTAAACCCAAGAAAAAAAAAAAATTTAATTTTCCAATTCGTTTTTTTTTCCCAAGATATCAAAAAAATTTCAACAAAACCCCTTTTTTTGACGATTCATATCCCCTTTTACTATTCATTAACATTTTTTGGAAGTTTTTGCAATATACCATGACCTGGAGGAAATAGAGGAGTGGGGAAAAAAACCTGGATGCACGAGAAGGGAAAGGAAATTTTAACGAATGGGGGGTCCCCTTTTTATTATTAATGTGAGGGGGAAAATTTACACCCAAAGCCCCCACCCCAAACAAAAAAGGTTTTTTTTTGCTAAAAAAATTCTGTTTTTTAGGAAAATTTCTATCGTTTTTTCCCCAAATTCTAGGACAAAGGGTTTATTAAAATTGATAAAATTTGGGGTTTAGGAGTAAAAAAAAATTTTTTTTCTCTTGTGTTTTTCCCCCTTCCCAACCAAAAAACATACACACACGTGTACCAATTTTGGGCAACAGGGCCCCTGTTTTTTTATTTTTTTTAGTAGCTGGATTTGCCAAGATTTGGGCCCCAACCAAGTGGGTGTGCAAGTACCTGAGGCCCCTTTTTAAGCAAAAAACCTCGCAGATCTTGCACCAGAGGTCCCTCAAAATCCCCCCGCACCCTGAGCACAACAGCAACCGATTTAAAAACCCAAATTTTTTCCCCAAAACGAGAGAATCTTGGTGTAAAATAGATGCATAATTTGGATGTCCCCTGTACCCCTTCAAAAGTCAGGAGGAAAAAAACCCTGGGGGGTTTTTACCCCTTGTAAAAAAAGGGTCTGGATGCCTTTTAAATTCCAGATTTCTGGATTTTGGCTACCTGGAAAGGGGGCACCCCGTTTTTTTTGGGATAGACCCTGGGAAAACCCGGGGTTTTTTATCGAGGCTTTTTTCTCCTGGGGGGTTTGGGAAATGTGGGGTAAGCTTTTGGCAAAGTCATAATGCCTCCCCCTAAAAACTAGGAACACCAGGGGGAAAAAAACTTTGGTCTAAAGAAAAAAGAAGGTTTTTTTTTTTTTCCTGGGGGCTAAAAATTGGGGCCAAGTTTTTTGGGGGAAAATACAAAAAAAACTTTTTCTTTTCCTGTGCAGTACTGAAAAATTTTTAAACCCCCCCTTTAAAAAGGGAAAGGGGAAAAAAAAAAAATTTTTTCCCCAAAATTTAAAAAAA
>NW_023647308.1:0-7285 GCF_015228065.2 Penaeus monodon
CCCCCCCCCCCCCCCCCCCCCCCCCCCCCCCCCCCCCCTCCACCCCCCCCCTTTTTTTTTCCCAAAAAAAAAAAAAAAAAAAAAAAAAAAACCCCCCCCCCCCACCCCCCCCACCCAAACCCCCACCCCCAAAAACCCCCCCCCCCCCCCCCCCCCCCCCCCCCCCCCCCCCCCCCCCCCCCCCCCCCCCCCCCCCCCCCCCCCCCCCCCCCCCCCCCCCCCCCCCCCCCCCCCCCCCCCCCCCCCCCCCCCCCCCCCCCCCCCCCCCCCCCCCCCCCCCAAAAAAAAAAAAAAAAAAAAAAAAAAAAAAAAAAAAAAAAAAAAAAAAAAAAAAAAAAAAAAAAAAAAAAAAAAAAAAAAAAAAAAAAAAAAAAAAAAAAAAAAAAAAAAAAAAAAAAAAAAAAAAAAAAAAAAAAAAAAAAAAAAAAAAAAAATTTTTTAAAAAAAATTTAAAAAAAAAAAAAAAAAAATTTAAAATTTAAAATTATTAAAAAATTAAAATCCCCCCACCTTTCCCCCCCAAATCCCCCCCTCCAAAAAACCCCAAAAAACCCCCAACCCAAATTTAAAAACCCTCCACCAAAATAAAAAACCCCCAACCCCCCCCTCCCCCAACCCCCCCCCCCCTAAACAACCCAAATAAAACAAATTTCAAATTTCACACACCAAAAACCCCCTTCCACCCACAAATTCCCCCACCTTTCCCAACCCATTTTTTTCCCCCCCACACTCAACCCCCCTCCAAAAAACCCCACCCACCAAACCCAATAAACCCCCCCTCTTTCCACCAAATTCCCCCTCACTTTTTAATTTTTTTTTTTTTTTTAAAATTTTTTTAAATAAAAAAATAATCCCCATTTTTATTCATTTTTTTTTTTAAAAATTTAAATTATAAATTTTTAATTTAAATTTTAAAATTTTTAAATTTCCCCCCTTTCTTTTAATTTTTTCCCCCCCCAAAAAAAAAAACTTTATAATTTATTTAAAATTTTTTTTTTAAAATTATTTAATATTTTTTAAAAAAAAGTAATTTACTTTTAAAATTTTTTTTCCCCTTTATTTTTTTTCCCTTATATTTAACCTTTTTAATTTTAAAAAATTAAAATTTAAAAAAAAAAATTTATATTTATTTTATATAAATTTTGGGGTTTTGGGTTGGGAAGATTTTTTATTTATAATTTTTTATAGAATTAAAATTTAAAAAAAAAAAAAAAAAAAAAAAAAAAAAAAATTAAAAAAAATTAAAAAATTAATATTTTTTTTTATTTTAAAAATTTATATTTAACATATATAAAATAAAAAATGTTTAAATTATAATTTTATTATTATTTATTTTATATAATTTTAAATATTATATTATATATATATATTATATATAATATATAATAATTATATTATATATATATATTAAAATTATTTTTTTTTTTTTTTTTTTTTTTTTTTTTTTTTTTTTTTTTTTTTTTTAATGCCGGATCCCCTTTCCCACCCATCCCTCTATATTTCCCCACCCGGGACGGGCCTGATTTGGGCGGGCCGCCTACCCCCACCCTCCTTATCATCAAATTGCAAAAGATATTCGGCAAAATACTGCCACGCTGCCCTGGGGGCGACAAAACCCCCATGTTTAAATTCAAGGACAATAAACATAAGCCGGAAACTCCCCTCTCGCAAAGGGAGGCCCTGCATTCATCCTGTTTTTTGTCGACTCTTTATGATTTTATTTTTGAAATGAGAAGCCCAAATTGCTTTTTCACCTCGCTTCATACTGGTTTTCCCCCCTTTTTTTTTGGGGGGGGGGGGTTTGAGGGAGGGGGGGGGGGGGAATTTAGGGTTAAATTTCTGAAAAGGGGAAAATCTTCTGGGGTGGAATTGAAAATTTTTTGGGGGAAAATTCGAACGTAATGAAAAATGGGGCCCGCGACCTCCCCTATCCTCTGTGGGTTATGGGGGAATTACAAGGGCGGGCGACGGGGACGCAGATCGAGGACGGGACGGGTTTTCGGGGGAAAATTTGGGGTGGGGGGGTAGGGGGTGGGTGGGGGTGGGGGGGGTGGGTGGAGGGGGGTGGTGGGGGGTGGGGGGGGTGGGTGGGGGGGGGTGGGGGGAGGGTGGGGGGTGGGGGGTGGGGGGGTGGGGGGGTGGGTGGGGGGTGGGTTGGGGGTGGGTGGGGGGGGGGTGTGTGGGTGGGGGGGGGTGGGGTGGTGGGGGGGGGGTGGGTGGGGGGTGGTAGGTGGGGGTGAGGGGTGGTTGGGGGGTGGATATAAAACTTCAATACTATTCCTTTTTTTAAATTTATTTTTTAAAATTTTTTTTAAAATATTTTTGGGTGGGGGGAGGGTTGTGGGTTTGGTGTGTATAACAAACAAACAAAACCCAAAAAAAAAAACAAAAAAAAAAAAAAAAAAATTATATATTATAATATATATATATATTAAAATTTTATAAAAATAGTATATATTAAAAAATAATACCGTTTAAAAAAAATTTTTTTTTTTTTTTTTTTTGGAAAAAGAATTTTAATTAAAAAAAAAAAAAAAACACTCAACCCCTCCCAAACAAAACAACACAACCACACCCCCCAAACGCCCATTGTATTTATTAACCCAAAGTAATTTCTAAATTAAATTATTTGAATATTAAAAAACCCCCAAAAACACGGAACAAAAAAAATACCCACAACAGCCCCCGAACACACACAAAAAAAAACACCCCTTTTTTTTTTTATAAAATTTTATTTATATATATAAAACAAACCCACCCCACCACAAAACCAACCCCCCAACACCACCACCAACACCCCCACACAATTTATTAAAAAATAATTCTATTAATATTTAAGATTTTTAAAATATAAAAAAAAAAAAAAAAAAAAAAAAACATACACACACACACATAACAAACAAACACACACACACACCACCCCACACACAAAAACACAATATATATATATTATAATTATATAAAAATATATATATATATAATATATTAAACAAAAAAAAAAAAAAAAAAAAACAACAAAAAAAAAAACAAAAAAAGATATATAATATTTATATATTATATAAAATATATAAAAAATATATAAAATTTTATAATAAAATAACCCCAATTTAACTCAACCAACCCACCCAACACCCCCCCCCCTTGCCCTTAAAATTACTCGATTTCCCTAATTAAAACTCCCCAATATTGGGGGTAACCCCTTTTAATAGAAAAATATTAAAAAATTTAAACACCGGACCCCCCCCTAAAATAATAATATATCAAAATAAACAGAAAAAAATATATATTTATAAAAAATACCTTAAAAAGGTATATATATTAATATATATATATATTATATATATATATATATAATTAATATTATTTGTATAATATATTTATATCATGTATATTATTGGAAAATGCATAAACAGATACACGTGTGTGTGTGTGTGTGTGTTTTGTGTATGTGTGTGGTTTGGGTGTGTGTGTGGTGTGGTGTGTGTTGTGTGTATGTTTTTGTGGGGTGTGGGGTGTGGTGTTTTGGGGGTGGTTGTGTGTGTGTGTGTGGGGTGTGGTTTTGTTGTTTGTGTTTTTTTTGGGGGTTTTTGTTTGGTGGGGTGTTTGTGTGGTATTTTATGATGTTTGTGAGTATACATTTTTAAATTAAAAAAAAATTAATATATATTATATATATAGTAATATATACACAAAGAATCACTTATACAACATGCATAAAATATATATATTATAATTAATTAATATATATATATATATATATATAATCACAATATAATTAAAAATACATACACATACACATACCCACACCCCACCTACACTTACACAAAGCATATACATACATTATTATTTGGGACTGTAGCAATACCGTGGCAATCACACTGCCCCCTTATCCAGGCAAGGGTTTTTCGCCACATTCATCTTAAAAGGGATCCGTGACCACCTTTTAAAAAGCACTGGGGACCGGAAGTCGGGATTCACTCCGGGGCAAGTCCACAGCGACGTATCCTAGGTTTCGAGTAACTTGGGATAGTTATGTATTATTTTTAAAAATATAAAATTATAATTTTTTATTATATATAAAATATTGTGTGGTGTGTGGTTTTTGGTGTTTTTGGGTGTGTGGGGTTTTTTTTTTTTTTTTATAAACATATTTTTAATTTAATTTTATTCTTTTTTATTAATTCAATAAATACTATTTCTATTTTTTCTTTTTTTTCTGAAAAATAAAGATGTAGAAAAAATATCTTATTCAAAGTGAATATTAAAAATCATCGTAAAAAGTTTTTAAAGAACAGAGCCCAAGAAGAAGAAAAACGAAAAAGGAGAAAAAGAGAAAAAAAATAAAAAAAAATAAAACTCCTCCCCAACGTAAAAAACATCGAGGAGAATTCTAGAGCCCAGTAGGGGTTGAAAGGGGGGGGGGGGAAAGGGGGGGGGGGAAGGGAGGGGGGTATGGGTGGGGTATAGGGAGGCCGGGATGGGGGGGGAGGGAAAATGCCCAGGCCCCCCCAGCATCCCCTTTTTGAGTCGCAGATGAACTAGGAAAGACAAATAGAGAGTAGTTGCGGGCGGATTTCCCCGAGCGGGAGTCGGCGCCGCGAAACGATCTTGTTCAGGTGCACAAAGGGGGGGGGGGGGAGGGAAGGGGGGGGTCGGGGGATGATTTCCATTTTTCCTTTTTTTTTTGGGGGGGGGGGGGGTTATTTTTTATGGGGGGGAAGATCGATAAGATCCATTCATACATAAAAAGCATTCCACAGAGACATTTACGTTTTTTATATATTTAATATATATATTTTATATATATATATATCTATTATATAAACTATTAAAATATATATTTATATATATATATATATTAGTATATATATATTATATATATTTTAAAAATTTTATATATATATATTTTTATTAAAAATATTATATTATATATATATATTTAAAAATTTTATAAAATTTTATATATATATTATTTAAAAAATATATAATATACCCAAAAAAAAAAAAATACACAAACAAATGTAATCTATACCAGTTGTATGTATGCAATGTAGGTGGTTAGAGAAATATGCACGATATTTTCATTCGCAGAGCTTGGCAACTGGCTGCGTGAAGAAAAAATATATAAATTATTTTGCAGTCAAGATGCATTCAAGATACCTTTTTGTATTCGCACCCCCTTTTTTTCGATTTTTTAAAAGAGCAAAAAATAAAAAAAGATTAGTTGAAAAAAAAAACTAAAAAAAGAAAAACCCACAAAAAAACAAATTTATTAAAGAACACAGAAATAAAAGAGAAAAAAAGAAATTAAAAAAAGGAAAAAAAAAGCACAATGCAAAAAAATGTTTGAAGCAGAGTTAAGAAGTAGTACCATCAAACCATAACGTAGTTCTCAAAACCATTTTTTAAAATATATATATTTTTTTCCCTTTCCCAAATGAAATTTCTAATTAAACCTTTCCTCTTTACTTAAAAGTCGAGCTAAAATTTAAAAACTTTTTATACTTATTTACTCAGAAAAACTCAGTAAGTACATAAATTTTCCCTCCTCTTTTATTTTCTACTTAGAAAATTATTTTTGGAAGAGGAAGGGGAGGGGGGGAGGGGCATACGAAAGGAAAGGGATGGAGAATGGAAAAAGGGAGGCGGAGGGAGGGGAGGGGGGAGGGAGGGAGGGGTGGGGAATGGAAGGCAGGCGGGGGGGGAGGGGAGGAGGGAGGGGGGGATGGGGAAAGGAAGCAGGCGGGAGGGGGGGGAGGGAGGAGGGGGGGAGGAGGAAGAGGAAGAGGGGGAAAAAAAGGAGGGGAAAAAAAAGGGGGGGGGAGGGAATAAGAAGGGGGAGGGGAGGGGGAGGAAAAGGGGAAGGATTGGAGAAAAAAAAGGGGGAGGGAAAAGGGGAAAAGGGGAGGGGAAAGAAAAGGGAAAAAGGGAGGGGAGGAGGGAGGAGGGAGAGGAAAAGGAAAGAAAGAAGAAGGAGAAAGAGAGAGAGAGAGAGGAGAAAAGAAGAAGAAAAAGAGAGAGAGAGAGATCGGAAGAGAGGGGGGAAAAGAAGAGAGAAAGGAAAGGGGAAAAGAAGAGAGAGAGAGAGGGGAGAGAAAGAAAGAAAAGAGAGAAAGAGAGAGGAGAGGAGGAAGAGAGAAGAAGAAAGGAGAGGAAAGAGAGAAAAAGAGAGAGGGAGAAGAGAGAGAGAGAGAGAGGAGGGAAAGAAGAGAGAGAGGAGAGAAAAGAGAGGAGAGAGAGAGGGGAGAGAAGAGGGGGAAAAAAAAGGAAAAAGAAAATAGAAAAGATAAAAGAAGGGGAGAGAAGAGAGCGAGAGAGAGAGGATAAATAGATGGTAGATAGAAGATAAAAGAGAGGGGGGGGGGGGAGGGAAAAGAGAGAGGGGAGAGAGAGAGAGTTAGAGAGAGAGAGAGTTAGAGAGGGAGGAGAGAGGAGAGAGGAGAGAGAAGAGAGAGAGAGAAAGAGAGAGAAGAAGATGTGTGAGAGAGAGGAGAGAGAGAGGAAAGGGAGAGAGAAAGAAAGAGGGAGAGAGAGAGAGAGAAGGGGAGGGAGAGGAGAGAGAGAGAGGGGAGAGGGGGAAGAGAAAGGGAAGAAAAAAAGAGAGAAGACGAGAGAGAAAAAAAAGAGAGAAAACAAGAGAAAATAATAATAATAATTTTAAAATTTAAAAAAAAAAAATTTTATTTTTATAAAATTTTTTATAATATATTATATTATTATTATATTATTTAATTATTATATTTTTTGTGGGTGTGTGTGGTGTGTGTGTGTGTGTGTGTGTTTTGTGTGTGTGTGTGTGTGTGTGTGGTGTGGGGTGGTGGTGTTTTTCTTTGTTTGATATATATATATATATATATTATAATTATATAATATATATATATATATATAGAGAGAGAGAGAAGAGAGAAGAGAGAGAGAGAGGGAGAGAGAGAGAGTTTTTGCATATATATATTATAATATATATATATATTTATATATAATATTATATATAATATTTGTTGTGTGTGTGTGTGGTGTGTGTGTGTGTGTGTGTGTGTGTTTGGTGTGTGGGTGTGTGTGTGTGTGGGGTGGTGTTGTGTTTGTGTGTTTGTATATATAATATATATATATATATATATTAATATATATATATACAAAACACACACACACATACACCAACACACACACACCCCACCCCACATACACACACACACAGACCACACACACACACACACACCACACACACACACACACACACTCACACACACACATACACCAAACCCCACACACACCACAACCACACCAC
>NW_023647309.1:0-7285 GCF_015228065.2 Penaeus monodon
AAAAATATATTTTATATATATATTATATATTATATATATATATATATATATATATTATATTATAATACATATATTAAAAAATTATATATATATATATAATATATATTAATTATATTTAAATTTGTGTGTGGGGGGTGTGTGTGTGTGTGTTTGTGTGTTTTGTGTGCGTTGTGTGGTGTGTGTGGTGTGTTTGGTGTGTTGTTGGTGTGTGTGGTGTGTGTGTTGTGTGTGTGTGTGTGTGAAAATGTGTATTGTGGTGGTGTGTGCGTGTTTCTGTGTAAATGTGTGTATGTTTTATGTGCGTGTGCGATATTTGTATATATATTTTATAATATATAAAATATAAATATATATATTTTTATAATATATATATATATATATATTTTTTTATATATATATATGGGATTAAAATATAATAAACCCTTAAAGAAAAATTTATATTGTTTGTTTTTTGGACGGCGTTTTAAAGGGGAGGGGAATAAAAAGAAATTCCGAGAAAAAAAAGAGGGGGGGGGGTAAGGACCAGGAAGGGGGGTAGACAAAAGGTTGGAACAGACATTTGGAAAAAAAGGCATTACTTGGATAAGACTAAAGATGCAAAAACCACGATATATGCACACAGACGCAGACGCATGACCACACACACCACACATACATATTTATGTGCGGGGTTTGATTGTGGTTATATATATAATATATATATATATATAAAATTATATAATTATATATTATATATATTGTGTGTGTGGTGTGTTTGGTGTGGGTTGTTGTGTGTGTTGTGGGGTGTGTGTGTGGTGTTGTGTGTGGTATATATATATATATATATATATATAAAAATAATATATATTATATATAAAATTTAATATACATATATTATATATTTATTTATTTTTTTATTTATATATTACACACTGCACACACACCACACTCACACAAAATATTTTTTGTGTGTGTGTGTGTGTGTGTTTATGGTCTGCTCGTGTGCAATATGTGTGTTATTGTATAAAATATTGTGTATATATAACAAAAACATATATATATAATATATTATATATATATATTTATTTATATATATATTATATTTATATATAATAATATATTAAATACTAATATAAAAATGTATAATATATATCTATATCTATCTATCTATCTATCTACCCATATATATATATATATATATATATATATATATTTATATTATATATATTATATATATACTTAATAATATTATAATATATATTATATTTATTATATATATTATTATTCTGTGTTGTGTAATGTGTTTGTGCACATTTTACTATACATATTCGAATTATTTATAAAAACCCCTTCCCTTTCGAGCGAAGGGAAGTTCATCGAGGGGAAAAATTGGCACAATGGGGTTTAGCGCCATTATTCACGGGTCAGTCCAGGTGCCAGTGTTTTCAAAGACTGGCGGAGAGGAGGGGGTGGGACCCGCAGAATTTTGGAACGTGAAAATAAGAAACAAAAATTTATCGTTTTTAATTTCTTCTTTTTTTTTTTTTCTCTTAGTTTTTTTTCTTCTCCCCGTTTGTTGTTGTTTTTATTTTCCCCATTTCCTCTTTCCTTCTGTTCCTTATTCTTTCGTTCATTTTTCAATTTTTCTCGAGTGATGACAAACAGGACTACAATATTACAAAGACCGTTTCAAAAAAAAAAAAATCAGACTTCAGAAAACGAATCCAAACATAAAACCAAAACACAAATTAAAAAAAAAAGAGAGGGTCGGGAAAATAAAATAAAAAAAAGAAAGAAAAAAGAAAATATAATTTTATTCTTCTGAGCTCAGACAATGGCAGCTTCAAGCACACAAAAAAACGCAATATAATCATCGGAAAGAGAGAGAGGAGAGAGAGAGAGAGAGGGATTAAAAAGAGAGAGAGAAAAGGGGATCAAAAGGAGAGAGAGAGGAGAAAGGGATCAAAAAGAGAGAGAGGGGGAGGAGGAGATCAAGAGAGAGAGAGAAAAAAAAAAATTATAGTGAGAACCAAAGAAGGATGGGAAAAAAATAAACTAAGCGAGGAGAAGAAGAGAAGGAGGGAAAGAAAGAAAACATAGACTGAAGGAGAAAAATGAACTAGATAAAAAAATGTAAGAGGAAGGAGAATGAAACATATCCTGAGAAAGATATCAAAAAACTTGCCAGTTTATTAACCCAAGATATGTCCACCTTTCGTAAATTTAACAAGTAAAAAAATAAGAAAATCCAAAAATAACAGCATAATTTTTTTATAAAAAGGTATTTTAAATTTCAGGTTTTTTTTTTTTTTTTTTTTTTTTTTTGGGGGGGTATGTTTTTCATATTCATCATCTATCTTTTTTTTTATTTTTTTCTATTTAAATTATCTATCAATTACTTATATAAAACATCTTTAAAAACTGACTGTCGTCTCCCTTTTATGTGTCTATCATCTATTACTACAATATATATATAAAATATTTTATATATAATATATTATATATATAAATATTAAAAATATATTATATAATATATATATATATATATATTTGTGTCGTGTGTGTGTCTGTGTGTGTGTGTGTGTGTTTTGTGTGTGTGTGTGTGTGGTGTGTGTGTGTGTGTTATAATTTTATAATTTTATTATATATATTTATATATAATAATATATTTATATATATTTATATAATATATATATATAATTATATATATAATAATAATTAAGGTGTGTGTGTGTGTGAGTGTGAGTGTGTGGTGTGTGTGTGGTATGTGTGTGTCCGTATACAAATGTTTTTGTGTTACATATGTGTGTTGTATATATATATATATAAATATATATATAATATTAATATATAATAATAGTATATATATATAATAATATATATATATAATATATAATTATTTGTGTGCGTGTGTGTGTCTGTGTGTGTTGGTTTGTGTGTGTGGGGTGTGTGGTGTGTGTGTGTGTTATATATTATAAATATAATATATATATATTTTATAAAAAATTATATATATATTTTATATAAACATATTTATTTAATTAAAAATATTAACCCACACACCCAATATGTATATATGTATATATATATATATATATATATATATATATAATAATTATTATATATAATATATATATATATAATAAGTATATAAAAAATATTAATATATTTAATATATAATATATAATTATATATATATATAATATATATTGTAAGGGGTTTGTGTGGTGTGAGGGGGGAGTGTGTGTGTTGTGTGTGTTGTGGGGGTGTAGTGTGTGTCCGTAAACAAATGTATGTGTGTGTACATGTGTGTGTATGTTATATATATATATATTATTTTATATATGAATATATATTATAGTATTATATATATATAATATTTTTATATATATATATTGTTATTATATATATAATTTTATATATATATAATATATAAATATATTATATATATATATAAAATACACACACACATATCCACACACAGACACACATACACACCACACACACACACATACCATATTTATATATTAATATATATATTATATATATTATATATATTTTAAAATTCATATATATATATATATATTTTAATATGATAATTAATTATATTTAAAATATATATATTAATATATATTATATATATAATATAGTTTGTATATATTATATAAGAAATATATTAAATATTTTATAATATAATATTTATATTATATCTATATTTTTAAAATTTTTTGTATATTATATATATATATATAAATTAAATATTATATTATATTTTTTTATATCTTTATATATATAATATATATAATATAATAAATAAAATTATTTTTGGTTTGTGTTGTGGTGGGTGTGTGTGTATGTGTGTCTGTGTGTGGTTGGGTTGATATATTATTAATTAAAATATATATATTTTAATTATATATATATATATAACCACTATGTACACACACTACATTTGTATACGGACCACACACACCACACACCCACCACACACACGCATTATATTTATATTAATAATTAATAATTTATATATTATTATTAATTTTAAATATATAATATATATATTTTATAATATAATATCTTCTCTTTTAACGGTGGGTTATTCGACCGCCGGGTCCAGCATATATTAAATTGTAGTTTTCATGTTGTGGCTCGGGAGTGGACTGGTAGGGTCCCCCATTCCTTTCCAGGGAGATTTCCCGGGGTGTTTACCTTTTTAGGTAACATTCTCTTTTTTTATCCAGGCATGGGACCAGCACTGCTCGGGCGGCAGGGCCACCCATTTATATAAAATTTTTAAATATAAAATATATATATAAAATATATTATATATATATAATATATATAATATAAAATTTTAAAATTCATATATATATTTATATATTTTATATATTTTAATAATAATTATATATATATTACTATATATATAACAGGCGCGCGCGTTTCGAATTGATGAACGAAAATTTTTTAGAAACGATAACTGACTTTTCCCAGAAATTGATATTACCCATATGAGAGAAAAAAGCGGATTAAAACAAAACCAAGTTCATTTTTTAGTATGCACGAGAAATCGGATTTTTTCATAAGCAGTGTGTTATATTGCCAATAAATTTCTTTCCCTTTGCTACTATGGGAAATTATTCACGCGAGAGCGTGTGTCTGTTTCTCTATCTCTGTTTATTTCTACCTGTATGTTAATTTGTCTTCTGTCTATTTGTCTGTCTGTCTATCTATTTGTCTTCTATCTATCTGTTGTCTCCCTGTCTGTCTTCGTCTATGTATTTTTCTCTATATATGTACTTTCTCTCGATATGTTTTTCTATCTATCTATTATTATCAGTCTGTCTATCTGTCGGGCTATATATCGCTATCTCCCTCTTTATCTGCCTGTCTGCCTATAAATCAATTTATCGTCTATTTGTTTATTATCTAACTATATTTCTATTTATCTATCTTTTCCCATAAAATTTTAAATCTTTTGGTTGTCTGTTTTTTTTATTATCTGTTTGGGGCCTTTCTATCACTGTATTTTTTAAACTGTGCCCCTTGTTTGTTTCTTTTTTGGGAAATTTGCAATTTGCAATCCTATTTTTTTATCATTTTTTTCTATCATTACATTTATTTATTTTACTTTATTTATCATTCTTTTTTTATTTACTCCATTTATTGTCCTATTTATTATTTGTTCTCCATCCCCTCTCTTTTCCCTTTTCCCTCTTTTATTTTCTTTTTTCTTGTTTTTTTCTCTTTCATTTTTTCATTTTCCTTTTTTTCTTGTTGGTTTTTGTTTGTTTGTTTATCACAAGGACAGCTGGCAAAGAAGGGCATATTTTCCCCCGGAGATTTTGTGATATGGAAATATTGTATATATAAGATGTAAAGAAGAAAGAAAAAAGAAAAAAAAGAAGAGAAGAGAGAGAAGGGGAGAAGGGGGAGAGAGAAGAGAGAGAGACAGAGTTAGAGTGACATTTGCTTGATTAGATGTACTTACACATACAAAGGGGTACCCCAATTGTTGGGCGTTTTCACTTAACGTGTATATATAAATATATTTATATAAAATATAATATATATATTATAATATATATATATATATATATATATGTGTGTGTGTGTGTGGGTGTGTGGGGGTGTTGGTGTGTGGGTGTGTGTGTGGGGATATATATATATAGATATATTATTATTTATAAATAATAATATATATATTATTTTTATTTATGTATGTATTATATACATACATATATAGATATATGTATATATGTACATATACTATACTTAATTTTATATATATAAAATCTCCTATCCATCTCTCTCTCTCTCTCTCTCTCTCCCCTCTCTCTCTCTGTATTATAATAATATAAATATATATATATAAAAATATTATATATATTATTATATTTTTTATTTTATAATATATGATGTAATTACACCTCACACAACCCCACCCACACCACACCCATATATATATAAAATAAATATAATAATATATTTATATCTATAATTTATATATATATAATATATATATAATGTAGTATGTATTAATAATGTAATATATATTATATATATATATATATATATTATATATAATTTTATGTAATAAAATATATATAATTATATATATATAATATATAATTAAAATATATACATATATACATAATTTGTAGACATACACGTTCTTATTTACTTTTTAATTATCACTTCATTTTATACCTCTCTTTGGGAAGTGTTTATCTTATCCCACATTATTATCACTATGGGTACTCTTTATCATTAGGTTTAATAAAAATATCATAATTTTTTTTCATACATTTCCTATAACTGGCGCTCACCAAAACTTAAGAAATAACGAAAAAAAAATAAAAGGGAAATGGAAATAACAAAAAAGAAGAGTAAGTGCCCCCCAAAAAAAAAGAATGAAAAAAGAAACGAACTAATAAAAGTAAAAAAAAAAATAATAAAAATAAAAAAAAAATAAATAAAAAAAAGAAAATGAAACGAACTAATAAAAGGAAAAGAAATAAAGAATTTAAGAAAAAGAGCTGGGATAAACAAGAATTTAAGAAAGAAACAAAGAAAGAAATTTTAAAAAGGAAGGAGATATTTAACACTTAAAGAAAGAAGAAATAAAATAAAAAAAAGGAAATGGGCAAGAAGATATAAAGGAAGGATAGGTTTAAAATATTTTATATTAATATATATATAATATATATATAATATATATATATATATATAATATTATTATATATATATATATTTTATATTAAACCCATCCTTCCCTTTATACTTCTAGTCCATTTTCCTTTTTTTTTTATTTTATTCTTTGTTTCTTTAAAGGTTTTTACTCTCCCTTTCCCTTTTTAAATTCGTTCTTTGTTTCTTTTTAAACTTCTTGTTTTTCCCCGCTCTCTTTCTCAATTCTTTATTTCGTTTCCTTTTTTTAGTTTGTTTCACTTTCTTTTTTTTTATTTTTTTTTTTCTTATTTTTTATTATTATTTTTTTTTATCTATTTATTTGTTCGTTTTTTTCTTTCATTCGTTTTTTTGGGGGGCACTTACTCTTTCCTTTTTTTTGTTTTTGCCATTTCCCCGTTTATTTTTTTTTCGTTTCATTTCTTAATTGATTTGGGGAGCGCCAGTTTTAGGAAAATGTATGAAAATAATTATGATACTTTATTAAAATAAGATAAAAAATATATCAAAAAAAAGTGTATAATGAAATTCGGGGTTTTTGTGATAATTTTTAAAAAAAAAAACCCACCCACAAAAAGAATATTTAAAATATATATATTTTATAAAGTTTTTTTAATTT
>NW_023647310.1:0-7284 GCF_015228065.2 Penaeus monodon
GAGAAACCAGAAAACCAGCACAGGCCCCCAAAAAATTAAGGCGCCCAGGGCAAAAAGGGGGGAAATTTAGGTTTCCCCGGGGGCAAATATAAAAAAGATGGGATTTTCTATTTCGTTACGGGAAATGGGAAATTCTATTTCTATTACCGGGGGAACCACGGGGTTTTTTCCACGTGGATCCAATGTCCCCCAAAATAAGAACCCCCGTCACGGGGGCGGGGGCAATTTTAAACTGACCTCTTTTCCCGGGGATTTTCGTACCACTCCCGGGCCCCAAAAGTTAATCCCCCCTCTCTCCGGCACGACGGACCCTCCGCGCCCCCCTATAACCCGTAAACTAAACATGTGTTTTTTATACTTCGTGGGGTAAACCTCAGAAATAAGAGTCAAGCCTTTAACAAGTAAACCCCCTTTTTCCCATTGACTGAGGATGATAGTTTTTACACAACAATATGCATACCCCCCCGCGCGCGGCTCGTGTGTGTTTTTATTTGTTTTTTTTTTTATTTATTTTATTTATTATTTATTATTTATTTTATTATTTTATTATTATTATTATCATTGTTATTTTTATTATTAAAAATTTTGTATAATTATTATTATTATTTTATTATTATATATTATTGTTATTTTTGTGTGTGTGTGTTGTGTGTGGTGTATGTGTATGTGTGTGTTGGTGGGGGGGGTTGTGTGTTGTGTGGTGTGGGTTAGGTGTGTGTGTTTTGGGTTGTGTTTTTTTGTGTGTGTGTGTGTGTTGTGGGGTTTGTGGTTGTGTTTTGTGTGTGGTGTTTTTTTTTTGGGTGTGTGTGTGTGTTGTGGGCGTGTGTTTTGTGTGTGTGTGTGTGGGGGGGTGTTGTTTTAAAGTATTCAGTTTTAAACAAAATAGAAATAAAGGAGCCATTTTATTAAACATTAAATGTGAAATTTTTGTGTTTTAAATTTCCTGTGTTACAAAAATAATCATAGAATTTTCATAAACAGAAGGATTTTTTTTGGTGGATTAATAAAGAAAAATTTAGTTAATTTTTTCTCCTATATAAGGTAAAGCAAATAAACTTTTTGTAATAAGAAAAACACAAGTGGCTTCCGGGGGCATCATCATTTCCTTTATGAATATCACATTTTGAATTTTTTTCAGTAAGACGACCTCTGTTAGGCTTAAACACCTTTCAAAGGGAGTAGAAGATGCAGTACAGCCAAAATTTTTTGGGGCCCCTCTTAGAAAAACAGGTAGAGTAAAACCTGTTTTTTTCCCCAAAATACCAAAACACCAGGATATTCTTGCAAGGGGACCATATAAAAAGTTTGGGCCCAGTGGTTGACTGCACCCTTTTCATTTGGAGTTGACTCGTGTTGGGAAAATGATGAACGAATAACCTTTTCCTCTTCGAAGGGAAAATTCTTTTTTAAAATTCTTTCGATTCCTTTTAAATCTTTTATAGGGTTTTGCTAAATTTTTAGGTTGTGCTCTTTTCTCATCTTTTTCACCCAAAGAGTTAAAAAGTGGGTCTAGAATTGTGCCAGCACATAAACTCCTTAGTGCATCAAACGTTTCAGATTCTAAAGAAAGTCACCCCGTGGAGTTATGCATGGATTCCATATGGTTGAATTAAGGTATGGCCAGATTTGCAGAAACGGTGGTTTGTACACAATCTGTGGCCTTCTCAAATGGTTCAAAGATTTCCAGCATCTTTTCAATTAGATTACGATCATCACATTCAGTGTTGGTACAACATCTATGATGCTTATTTTTTGTTCAGGAATACTAATTTCAATTTAATTGCCCTGCTTCTCGTTGGCCATCCCCTTTTCCACAATTGCATAATTTTTCTCGGCCATGCTGTCAACATCCAGGTCACTTCTTCTAATTCGCCTTTAGAATCAGTACAAAGGGGTCCATATCTTTTTCAAAAATATCTGAGAAGCCAGGAAATGAAAATGCTGATATCATATTCGCAGCATTGTCTGTTATGATTTTGTGATTTTTGTATGTCAAAGATTTGTTTCAAGGACCAACATGCATGAAATAGCAGTAATTCCTAAGTAAGCTGTCATTCCACCAAATTCCAAGCCCTGAAGCAAACAGGCTGTGCATGCTGAAATTGTACAAGGGAATTTTCGACAAAAGGACAAGTGTATTATTGAGTTGCTTTTGTCTAACATCGTGGGGCCCAATTATTTTTTAGGATGTTTGCATATCCTTCCAGTGTTGATTGGCTGCAGTTGCTGGTCTCCCCCTTTGCTGTAACTTGTGCATGCTCCCTCATACACCTCGCTGTGTTTTCTCTATAAAAAGAATATATATTATAGCAAATACCAAAAAGTCTATTTCTGTTACCCGTGGACCACATGGCCGGTTTGCCACATGGCTCCAAGTCCCCAAAGGAACCATTCACTCAGCGAGGGCATAGATGACAATTGTTAACTGATCTCGCTTGACCCTTCAGTTCGTGACCAGAGCTCTTCGCGGTAAGGTCAGCTTAGCCCTGCCCCCCTGGGCTGGCTGACCTGACCCGTGTCCAGCAACCCCATTACCCATATTATAGACATTATCTCGTGTGTTCCATACTGTGTTGTACGATCCAATAAAGAGTCCCGCCGTTAACAAGTATAAATACCCTCTGTTCACCATTGTACTAAGGATTATAGCCTTTACAATCTGGTAGCAGCAATGATGTTTGTGCCCTTTTTGGGATGCAACACGAACCAAAATCCCCGAAGAAAATCCGCTCGACCAAAATACAAGACATGTTGAAGAAAAAAAAACAAAAATAACCACCTAAGTACATGTTTGAGCCCCCTTTTGTTATCTTTCGCCCTTTCCCTTTTCCCATATATGTTACTGTTTTTTTTTGTTGGGTAAAAGAGTGCTAAATGACAGCAAATGGCCGTTCACATTTTTTTCTTTGACTAGATTTATGTTGTTTCACCTGCTCGATTTATGTTGTTTCACCTGTAATGTTTAACGCTTCGTAATTTTATCTTATACGAATATCATTTATTTTATCTCGTTCAAATCCCCTCGCCCTTACCTGACCTACCCTTGATCTTTCGCTTGTGGTTCAGGGAAGGGTCAAAGACATGAACCCGCGTGGCCCCTGTAATTTGGTTTTTGTTTTGTTGAGCGCCATGGGGATTAACTGTAGCTTGTTACATTGCTTTTTGGTGACACGTTATATCGGCGCTAGAACGGAGCTGTAATGCAATTTTATTAAAATTTATTATATTGAATATAGCCCTAGGATCTCCCCCATATCCAGAGGCACAGGATTGCCAATATTACCACGGGGTTGCGTAAACGCCCAATAGAATCTGCGCTCCAATGTTCGAAAGTAGGTACAAGTAAAACTGATTTATTCGTTTGATCGGGAACTTGAAATCGAGTGACCCGCGGTTACGTCCGTAATTAATGTAGGACTAGGGTTAAGCTAGAATCATCATTCGCTTATTAAACACATGTTCTCACCCTCTTGAATTCGCTAGGCAGTTTTGGGTAATTCCCAGGCGATCATGTGGTCATAAATATCTGTAAGGAATGTCGCGGCATCCAGTCACAGATTTCACAGAAAAGATCAGGTTATTTATAGATTTTCCTGGCTTGAGTCGCTTCAGTCAATGTACAGCATTTTGGGTATAGGATCCTCCTATCGATGAAGTCTAACATGTATAGCTAGACATAACTACTTCGGCAGTTCAGATTTTCTGACCCCGATAAGATTTGCTTGCTAAAAAGTTGGCAAATATTTTTTTCATGTCACCATTCATTAATGCATACATTTCTGTCACATATCATTAAATGTTGAATTCAATGTGGTAGTTGAAATAATTTTATATAGCTAGCATTGCTAATTTATCTCAGTTTCTAATAGTGAACGTTATATTCGTGTTGTGATTCATTCCCTGTGTGAATGTGCGGATAGCAATATTATGCAAAAAGGCCTAATGGTCATATGAGGATAAATTTCTCAGTTTTAACAAGAAGAGTATTCATTTTGGGGGGAGAGGTAGAAGAGGAAAGGGCAGGGTTGACCTCCGTCTCCAATTAACCACACTTGGGGCAATTTGTAGATTGTGAACCCTTACTTATACAACAAGTCTCACCTCAACCGTTTGCGTAGGTTGGAAGTTATATCCTTGGAGTTGGAGAACTCCGTTTTGCAATGCTTACACTTCAGCCTTAAAAGTCCCAGCTTTATCGTCGGGCTTGAGTAAAATGGTCCCAGATTCGTGAAGTCAAGTTGGCTCCTGCTTGTCTGCTGCTGTGTTTTGAGTGATATCGAACTACCGAGGTAAAGGGAGTTGGAGAGTGGAACGTGGCAGAAATAAAAGCGTCCGGGGCCCTGCATATTGCAACATGTTACCAATTGAGAAAATATTACATAATTATGTTCCTTTACCCATTATTATCTACAATATCTTAACACTCAAATTACGTATTTACCCAAAAAGTATTATCACATCTATTCACATTATATATTATAATTTTTGCTTAGATATATTTGGTTTGTACATGAATGTACCTGGTATTTTTCATGTCTTTTGGTCTAAGTTCAAGTACAAATACAAATACTACTGATGTAAAAGTACATAAAAATCTGTACTTAAGTGGTAAGTAACATATACTTGGATTAAACCTGATACATTAATATGTATATCTATCTATCTATCTATCTATCTATAGCTATATCTATATTTATATATATTTAGTTTTTGTGTGTGTCTGTGTATGCTGTATATTTTTTATATATGTATGTTACATACATACATACATACTATATATAATATTATATATATTAATATATATATTATAATATTATATATATATATATATATATTTTATATATAATATATATATTTTAAGTGATATATCTAACACACACACACACACAAAACATATTTATGTACATCCCATACATACATATAATATATATTATAATATATATATATATATATATATATATATATATATATAATATATAATATATAGTATGTATGTATGTATGTATGTACATAAAATATGTGTGTGTGTGTGTTGTGTGTGGTATAGATAGATAGAGAGAGAGATACATATATATATCTATATATATATATTTATATATATATATATATATATATATATATATATATATATATATATATATATATATATCATATCATAATTTAACGGTAGGTTCATGTATGAGCCGCCGTGGTCACAGCATGATACTAAATTTGCATTTTTTCACGTTTGTGATGCTCTTGGAGTGAGTACGTGGTAGGGTCCCAATTCCTTCCACGGAGAGTGCCGGTGTTACCGTTTTAGGTAATCATTCTCTCTTATTTTTATTTCAACTTCCACAGTGAATTAATGATATGCGACAGAATGTATGCATTAATGAATGGAGACATGAATAAAAATATTCCCCAAGCTTTTTAGCAAGCAAATCTTCTCGGGTCAGAAAATCAGAAATGTTTTGGTAGCCACGTTAGTTAGATTTCATTGACGGGGGATCCTATATCCAAAATGCCCGTACATTAATGCCCTAAATTAATGGACATAACTGTGGGTCATACCGACTCAGAAGTTGCCGATCGAACGAATAACTTCGTTTTACCTGTACCCAGTATTGAAAAGTCGGAGCGTAGATCTGTTAGGCGATTTTGCAACCCCGGGTATATCAGGAAACCTGTGCACCCATGATAGGGGGAGATCCTATGCTATATTCAAAATAACAAGATCCTTGTTACAAACTCCGTCTAGTGCCAATAGAATGTTTTTCAGGCAATGTAACGGTGCTACAGTTAATCCCCAATGTGTCCACAAAACAATAAACAACCAAATTACGGGAAAACGAGTGGTCCTCTCTTTACCCCATCACGTCCCAACCGACCGGAAGGGAGAAAAGGGAAAGTGAGGTCAGGTCGAGATGGAAAAAACAAGCGGTCATCTATTGACCCTTTCCACATCCCAATCGATCAGAAGGGAGAAGGTGCGGTCAGGTCGGGGCGAGGGGAGGAATGAGATAAATTGAAATGATATTTGTGAGAAGATAAAATCACGAACGCATTAAATTTGTTGCAGTTAAAACACAAAATCTCTAAAACCCGAGAAAAATTGATTAACTACTTAACTAACGAACGATACCATGCTTGTTGACCACATACCGCAATCATGGGGTTTAATGCTCTGAGGTCAGAAAAATAGTGTGAGATGTGCCATTTGCTGTGACTTAGCACTTTTACCCCACAAAACCGACGGCTTAAACACATTTATGGGAGAAGAAGGAAGGGAAAAGAAAATAAGAAAGAGGTGGCCCAAAATGTGTTTTTAGGGGGTTTTTCCCTAGACATGATATTTGGGAGCGATCGATTTTTGGAAGTGGTGTGTTCGTGTTGCGAGCCCAAAGGATGCAATGACCACCCTGACACCAGACTGTAAGAGTCTATAAAAACTCTGTACAGTGGCTGACGACATTCTTACATCTGAACTCAGGAAGTATAGGGAAAGCTTATCATCTGTAGTTCACAGTTTCGATTCGTTTGCTCATGCTGTCAACATGCTTGAGCACAACGTTCAGGAATTAGCATCTGATTTTAATGCTGTGCGAGGTAGGTCTGTCAGATTGAGGTAGAGTAAACAAGGTTTCTCATCTTATTTTCTAATTTTTTTTTATATCAATGCACAGTTAAAAAAGATTTCATGGTGACTGAATAGTTTGGCAACAGCCCTCATTTTGTGCGGCGCGTGGAGAGGATGTTGCCTGATGTGGTTTTGCTTGTTGACATGGGTGCGGTACTTCAAAGGGTATCTTCATTTTCTGTCAAGACTCTCTTCCCTTTTAAAACAACCCCACTCGGTTTTACGCTAGCCTGAGGTCTTTCTTCACTGCCTCTGGGTTTTCTGTGATTATTCCAGTGCATCCTTCTACTATCTTTAGGGCGTACCGTGTACATCCCTTCCACACAAAACAAAACGTTCATATTACATGGTTCATGTACCTCACACATTTATTTTTAGAGAATTAGGAGGTCATGCCCCTATCCTTCCCTTCCTCTGACTTCTTAGACTCCTGTTTGAGGACTACCAAGGACACATTCGTGTGCTTTTCTCACCTTTACCTTCTCTTTTCAGACTCCATCTTGTGCTCGTGCTCTTGTTTCAGTTGGCCTGATACCTACTCTGTTCCTTCGAGGAGGTAGCGATCAACCTCGCTTTCATGCTCAGCCTTCGCAGGCGAATGATCTATTCTATAATCAACGGCCGCCACCAAAAAAATTGGGCTTGCCGAAGGGGAGCTTTCAAAA
>NW_023647311.1:0-2500 GCF_015228065.2 Penaeus monodon
GCACATTGTCCTTGTACAGACCGTTCGGATTTGACGTTCAGCCTTCCTCCAAGGCTCCAAAGGCTCGGCGCCCTTTCAACCTGCCCCTGATGAATGCGTCCGTTCTTCCGTGTCCTCTGCCACCTCCGCTTTTCCGCGACCTCCGCTTCTTTCCCCTTTCATCCTCTTCGACCTCGCGAGCACTTCACTTAATCTATTTTTTTTCTTCTCACTCGCGTTCCTTTGTCTTTTTCCCCCTCTTCCCTCCCACCCCCTACCCACACCCCACATTCTCTCCTCCCCACGACAGCGGCGGCGGCCGGTAACACAAAGTAAATTGCAGCGTCACGCCCCGCCCGTAGCTTTTGTCACTTGTCGTTCCCTCAATCAGGAAAATCACTCGAGGGCCGCCGCCCCGACTTGGAGAAAGAACCAATTACTGAGTATGGGGCGAAACAGCCCGCCAAGGAGATGGACGATTGATGGAAACGCTGGTGTCGTGGGGGAGGCTCGCGCGCCCGCGGGTCGTGCCTCTTTCTTGGGCCGAGTTTTAATTAATGGCTTACGTGAGGACCCGAGCACTTGAAACAATTCTCGTGCATATGAAAGGATCCCTTTATCTTTAGCAACCCTCAAAGGAAATATCTATTTTTTTATATGAATTCTTTTTTTTCCCTTGGATTCAGACACAGCGGGAGAAAATTGGCTTTTATCCCCGGGTTTTGTTTGCCTGGAGAGTTGCGCTGTGAGACGGCCTCTTTTGTGCACAAGTGGTATTGCAGCTAAAACGAATATTACGCTTTTATTGTTAAACCAGGAGCCGTCGTCCCCTCAGGGACCTTTTGTCCTTTTGCTCCAAGTGGCCGAGGGTGTTGAGGGGCTCTTCGTCAGCGCCCCCTCGCCCCCCACACGACCCCCTCTGGGCTGCACCCCTTTAGGACTCTACAAGACAAGCCCCTTATTCCTTTCCATCCGCTCTACATACCCCCGCCCCCTTGACTCTGTTTCTTCCGCCTTTTCCTTCGGGTCATCTGCGCAATTGCTTTTATCTTTCTCTTCACTTTCTTCGACCCCTTCTCGACCACCCTCTCCGCTCCGTGAGAATCGCGCTTGTAAAGTCTGCATCTCCTCTCCTTCCTTTTCTTTCTTCTCTTCCTCCTTCTCTTTCTTCTATCATCTTCCTCCTATCCCTCTGCCTTCCCCTTCTTATTTTTCCAATGCCTTTACCTTAGTCCGCGCTCGGGGTTGTAGTCGCTTCTACACCCCCCCCCCCCCTCCCCCTCTCATATCTTCAGCCATATGATCAAAGACTCCTCTTGACTGAAGAATGAAAAATATACATACATGTTTTTAAACTGTATTCCAACACTCACTAAGATAATTGCTAAAGAAGTTTTTTTCTCTCTCTCTCTCCTGTGGCCTCGTCCCCCCCCGAGAACTTATTAACTTATCGTCTACAGTCCTTGGAATCCCTGTCACTGCCGAAGGATTCCCTCGAAGAAAGGCACTGCCCTTTATGGTGTTTTTAAAACACACGCACAAGCACACACAATCACGCACACAACACACACACACCACACACACCACACAACAACACACACACACAAACCCCCCAAAAACACACACCACACTTTCCCCACACAACACACAAAACCCCACACACACCCCACACAAAACCACACACACACAACCACACAACACAAAACCACCCCACACACCACACACTTTCACCACACACACACACACCTTTCACACACACACACATACACACTACCACACAACACAACAACACACACACACACACACACCCAACACACACACAAAAACCCCCCACACCCACATATATATATATATATATATATATAAAAATTTTAATTATTTATATATTATATTTATATTTTAATATATTAATTTTTATTTATGTTATGTGTGTGGTTGTGAATATATTTAATTTAAAATAATTTATATATATATAATATATTTATATATTATATATATATAAAAAATTAATATAAATATTAAATATAATATATTATATAAAATAATATAAAAATATATATATATAATATAATATTCACAAGACCAACACCACCACACACACAATTATATATATATTTTTTTTTTTTTAATATATATATATATATATATAATATATATATATATATATAATATATATTATATAATGTAAATATTTTATATTATATATTATATATATAATATATATTATATAATATAAATAGTATATATTTCCCCACACACATACCATGAATTTTAAAGTATATATATATAAAATAATAATATATATATATTTTATATAATAATTATTATATTAAATTTTTGTGTATGGGGTTTTTTTTGGGAAAATATATATATATATATATAATATATATATATTATATATTAAAATATTATTATAATTCACAAGAACATACACATAAATATATATATTATATATTAATTAAAAATATATATATTTAATATATATATATATAATATATCATATATAAAATATAATATATTA
>NW_023647312.1:0-7283 GCF_015228065.2 Penaeus monodon
TAATCCCCATTGACTCGCAAAAATTCCTAATAATTCAATTTTTTTGTTTTCTAATGTTTTTTCCCTCCAAAATAACCTCAAAACCGCGGTCTTCCCAAATTGTTTTGTGCAAAACTTGGGACAGTCCTTAAAAAGAAAGTGTAAATCCCGGGGAAGTCTAAAGAGCACCGCTAGCTGCTTTGTGCTTAACCAAAGTATTACGAAAACGAAATTCGGATATGTAAGACAATGTCAATACCAAAGCGCCTTGAAACATCTCCCGTTTTTCATCGAGGGACGTGTTATACGAGTAATTAATAGATTACTGGCACTATCCTGTTTTGAGAATTACGGAAAAAGTATAAAATGTCCATCTCGCAGTTGAATGTGCTTGTTTTAAGAAGAACGAGGATATCCTAATTTCGATGATGTATCAAAAATTGACGTCGGAGCTCCCGGTCAAAATACAAAACGGGTGATTGGAGAAAAAGTAAAAGAAAATTAGCGGTGTGTGTAGGTTTATGGTCAACCGAAAATTTAAGCGAGCCATTTGCATTGAATAATAATATGTCGAGAAAAGTTAATTTCCCTGAATCTTCCCCATTCTACTTTAAAATTGATAGTAGGGCGCAGGTTGTTGAATTTACTGAAAAAAAAATCATCGAAATCTGAACGGTTCACTTGGGCCACAAAGAAAATATATCATTAATATAACCGAAACCAATCGTGTCGGGGGGACAATAGAAGGGAAGGAGTCCAGATTCAAACATCTCCATGTATAAATTCGCAAGAACCGGGCTAAGCTACTTCCCATCGCAATACCTTTTGATTTGTTTCTAAAATTCGCTGTCAAAAGTAAAAATATTCGTGGAGGGCACAAATAAATGAAATCATTAAAACAATTGACTGGAATGGGGATCTTATCACAAGCTGAAAACGTTTTCTTTCAATAAATTCTAACACATCGTCAAGCGGGACATTAGTAAACAAGAAATCTACATGAAAACTCACTAATTTCTTACCAGGGCGTTATCCAAGAAATCCATCGAATGTTTACTATGGCTTTCAGAAAAGGACCCCATAAAAGGATATAAAACGCTCGTTAGCCAAGAGTCTAAATGGACAGGGTGGAAGTTGCAAAGACGGTGGTATATTAGGCCTTAGAGAGGACGGTCCCTATGTGTAGTGTTGTAGCATTGTTAAGAATGGCCATAAAACATTACGGAATAAGAGGGATATACAAGTCCGTGTATGCTTAGCGAATCAAAGAATTCACATGTTCTCCATTTATTATGACTGGGATAGTGTAATGTAAGTACATTATAAGAGAATTGTACACTATGATCATAATGTGATCCTAAGAGTTTCTCTCAACACTGTGAAGTAATTTGGGAAAACATGTGAACATTTCTCCTAGAGGCGTCTCATGCTCTAGTACAAATATCTACCCTACTATCATAGATGATAATATGAGTATAATCTTTAATATTAAAATAACTCATATTCAAGTAAGAGCGAGGCTCTTATGGTATGGCGCAATGCTTTTAGATTAACACACTTCAGTGTTCAGGCACAGCAACAATAGTCATATATTGTTTTTTATTATATCATTTATTCTTTAGCCTGTGGGCATATTCAGTGCTTCCAAAAGTGTGCCATGGCGAATGAGCCACGGGAATGATGATCCTCAAGGACGATTCATGTTTTTGGTTTACAGACATGTGTTATGATATGGTTAACAATGCTGATATTGTAGAAATTTATATTGAGTTCTACAAAATCATTTTTATTTGCTTGTGATACTAATTGGAATGTGAAGGCGTAATCATCATGTGTCCCGTTTTATATGATAAATTAATCTAAATTGATAAACGTGCATTACCTGAAACCATCTATAAAGAGTGTGGAGGTTTAAAACCGATGTCGATAGATGAAGGATGATGGGCAGCCTCTTAGGTACCCGCGTATTTTCAACTGATGTTCTGTTCGGAAGTTTCGTCGGTTTATGTGTATTTTAAGATTTTGATAACTAAAAACTTGTAAATATTGCTATTTCCTAATGTACATCCAGGAAAACAGTGATGTGCCGAATTTAATATACCAGTTCAAAATAAAATCAGATGGAGGTGGAGTCGAACGTTTTGGCACAGCGAGGAGCGAAGCCGTGGCCTCGTTTGCTGTCCTGTGCGACGGCCCGGAAATGTGTTTGTGACATGAGATTAGGCGATACCTTGTGTTCGTAAGGTGAATGAAGCCTCCTGGTTTCCCCGATCTCTGGTTTTTCCATTGTACATACAAGGCGAACTATCCTGCACCCTCGATAACTGGCTGTTGGGCTTAATCTTCCAAATCCACCTACCCATTCATTACCGCTCGTCCTTCAAGAGGTATCATTCGTGTTCCTCTTGCCCAACATCCTCCACTCCAATCTCTGTCATTACTCTATCCGTGATACTCTGCAGTCCTCAACTAGCCCCCAGATTGTAGATAGTGATTTTAATCCCCCCATTCCCTGACCCCAGGCTTTCCTTTGGCCACGACTCTGATCACTACTAACTACTACCCCTTCTCAATGCCTACTGTCCGCAGTACTGACTTAACTCAATACTACTCCCTCGTTCCCATATAGGCCCTGTCCTTCTTATTACCGTCCACCCTCTGCAAACATCCTCTGAGGGATACTCTGGTTTAGCCCACAAAGGGTATATATTTTTTTTGTGTCCCTTCTCTTGCGCAGGCTTTCACGCTTTGTCAGCTCAGTTACATCTGAGTCCCAAGCTCGTGTATGTGTATCTACCCTGCTGATTGGCCTCAACTGGCAAATCTTTTCCTGCCCAGGCCCTCACCCCTCCCTAATACTATGTATCGGTACTTGTTCCATATGCGTCCCGACTGATTGACCCGGTTCCACGACTAATGTGCATTGGGGTTCATACCAGAGAAGAACGACCTGATTGACCTGGTCTAACAGAGTCTCAAGGTTGGTCAGACGCGATCAAAAACGATCTGATTGAACTGCGCAGATCATCAGCTATCAGTCCTTCATTATTTCCACCCAGGAGGCCTGCCAAGAATTACTTTCCGTAGACATGACTTCTCCATGAAGTTTCATATAGGTGTGCTGCCTCTACCCAGCTGTCCGACCATATGCGTGACAACCTTCCCGGTCAATGCATCAGTAAAGTGTTTGGCGTTTTGACGCACAGTCCCGTTGCGCTTCTATGTGCCCAACTCTGCCATGCTCGTGCTCAGATAGCAATGTGCGCGAGGGTCACAGCCAGAAGTTGTGCCACCTGCGTTGGCTTCCATAATGTATATTAATAGGAGCTACCCAACCTACAAGTTGAGTCTTCGGTAGCATTGTTTGTCCTTCTTTCCAGCTTCTCTTCCCCTCTTCCCAAAAGTTGTCACTATACCACAGTCTACCCCCTACCCAAACCGTTCCCCCCTGTAACTGCCCCAGTCTCTCGATCCAAATTGCCTTTTACCATTTTAAATCCAGATACTCCACATCTGCCCGCAGCCTCATCTCTTTACCTATGCATCACCGTGGACAGTCTACAACGTTTTCTACTCCTACAGATTTCTGTCGTCTCTCCTCCACCGTCTAAGAAAATCCTAGTCGTGTTTCTCAGGAGCCTCCCCACCAGACCCTTGGTGTAACGTCTGAGGGACAGGCTCCTGACATCATAAACGTTGCCTAAGCGATGGACCAAGTGAGAACACTCATTCTCGTCTCTATGACAAAGTGCTGTCGACATTCATCCTTCTCCATGTTTCCCCTAGTCCCTTCTCCGAGCCAATTTCGGACCCTTAAATCCTTTCAGTTGCTTCATACATGTCTTTTCTGCAGTGGAAATATTTGAAGGTTTTCGTTCTCTCAAATCTAATCATATTGTCAGTCCATCTTCCTATATATGCCCATCCATTGTCTGATCTCCAAGGGACTTGTCCTATGCTTCATCCCAGAGGGGAGTACCGAGACGTATTTCCAAGTTAACATTTGTATAGTTCCCGAGCCGGACGCTTCCTGTCTTTTCTATACCTTTCAAACCACTGCCGCCAGTTTATTCGCATTTTTATTCGCCACTGGATACACATTTGTTTCATTTTACTTCTTCGTACTAGGCGCTACTACCGCTTTCCCATTGGCTTTATAGGCTTTGAAACTTTCTAATTCCATACTTGCCATAATCCACAGCAGTTTTAGTGATTATAGCTGTCGCCGATAGGACTGTTTTAACTGATTCATCCATTAACTCTGCCCAAGAGACCATGTGGGTCCTTGGAACGATTTTCTCGAATACTGAGCGTTTGTCCTTATTAATTCACAGAGCCCGTTCCGACGTTTGACATTTGTACCTTATCCTTTTCATGTCTTTACCCGTGTGTCTCTTTGCTCTCCTTCCCTTACGTGTCATTTAGCCTTTCTTTGGTTAGGATTCTGTACCACCTTCACTTACAATGTGATCACTTTCCTATTCTCCTTTCTACTACTTCCATATGCCGGCCACTCCCCAACCCTCGTCTATAGCTTTGGCAGAGCTGGCTGGGCATGTATTTTACCTCGCCTTTTTATTCTTGATATCTTCCTCCATCAGTCCTCTTCAACTTCAGACATGCGTTCTATATTTCTAGATCCGAGTGGTGCGTCCTTTACAGCCATATCCCTGAACCTCCTGTCTTTACACGTCAACCAAGTGCGGTCCATGGTGGAACCTGTAGCCAAAGCGGCTTAGTTGAAATGTGCAGCTGGACCAGTATCGCAAGGCGAAAGTGACATCCCCCATTTAATTACCAGAGCCTTATCTTATTTAAGACACTACAGCTCATCTCAATCCGTAAGTTCCTTACAAAACACTGCGCTGAAATTATGATTAACTGTTAACTCCAGTAACTTTCTCTACACCCAAATTGATATTGTCCGGCCGGGTGTCAGAATGGAGTACTGGCCCGGAAACAACCCCGTCCATTCCTGCTGCCCTCCTCCATTTCTTAATACCGTGCATGCCTCTGTCCTCTCCAAGTCGCTACGAACCTGGTGTCTATTATTGCAAGTCAGTAGTTGGCTCTCACTCACCCTCTCACTTTTCTTCCATAAAGCCAGACACAGAGCGCACGTCCATCTTCTCAATTGTCCTGTACAGTGTCTTTATAATGTCCGTTTTTCTTTGCTAAACTCCATTATGCTTTACGGTCATTCCCGCAGCAGCACCACGAACGTCCCTGGTGATGTGTTGCATTACCGTTGTTACATCTCCCAACTACTTCTTTACGTCCTTCCTCTGCTATATTCAAAACAGTTTCATCTCGGACTGGAACTTCCCCTCCCCCACTGGCCTGAACCTTGTGATGTGCGCTCTCACAGATTACCATACCATTGTTCTTACAAGCTGTTTTAATGCAGACTTCTAGACAAGATGGTCAGCATCTGGCTTATGTTGTATGCCTTCGAATCTCATAGCCTTATCTCTCCTAACCAGTTTTGAAGTGTATAGCCAAGAGCCGAATACATCCTGACGCCGTATTTACTCATTTTCAGACACAAATTTATTATCGCATGTTGCAAGTCCTGTGATTCAGTATTAGCTGTCTTCTTCGACCGTAGAAAGGGTATACCATACAACATGGCAGTGCCATAATTTCCAAACAATTATCATTCTGTCAGCTCACGCGGGACGTATGGGTGTATTTATAAAAATCCACCCTGGATCGCACGTCTTCCTAATCCAGAACCACACTATACACATTCTGTAAATTACTAATCTCAACCCTACCCCCAAAGTATCTAGACACTTCGTCATTTTTTCCCTCTGGCCCTTTCTCCCTGCTCTCCATCAACCTCCACTCACTTTTATGATTTTTTTACTTCAAATACTCCTCATCTCCATATTACCCTGACCTTTTTCACTTAGAGGGGCTGCCATAATTTTCTTCTTGCTAACCTTAACACTTCCCCTCTGTTTAAATCCTAGGCCCATCGATCCTCAATTTTTGGGGCCCCTATCCCGGAATCGGCCCCTACTACCCCTTTCTCGACATCGTGCTCTTCTCTCTCGGGACCCTGCTCTTTTTTCAAAATTTTTCTTAACTTATCTATCCTTTCCCTCTTCATCGGATTTTCCCATTCATTCACTTTCCTCATCTCCGATCCCCTCCTTTTTCCCCCCTTGGCAAATACCTTCCTCCTTGGGTTGCTCTTCTGCTTTCCCGTCAGACACCTTCCTTTGTCCTTCTCACCATTTTCTCGCTCATACCCTTTTTTCTTTTCCCCGCCTATACAGAGGGCTCTCCCCTACATCTCGGTACTGGGGTTCCGGGGGTTTTTCCCTTCTCATATTTACAATTTTTCCCCTTCCTCCTAAGCCAGTACTTATAATAAGCTATATGCCATCTATTCGTTTTACAACGTAATCATTACCCCTTCCTCTCCCTCACTTTTTTACCAATCAGCAACCGTATCCTCAAAGTCTTACACTCAATCAGTCCCTTGTCCGAAGATCTACACCGATTTTCTGCCTGTCTACATGGCATAAAATTTTCATGTTTTTTCTGGAAACCCCCCAGTCGGGGTCCCCGGCAAAGACAAATGTTCCTTTGCAAACTCGGCCTCCTTTTCCAAAAACCCACCAACCCCGTTCATTTCATATTCCAGCTACCTCTCCTGGGTTTAGATCTTACCCCTATAAATTACAAACCTTAACCTTCCGTCTCCCCTAGCTATCCCATTCCACCAGGACAGACAAAGAAAATGTTCTTGCCCATTTTTCATTAGGCCCACTCGCTCCGTTCCGACTCACCTCTATATGCCTCATGCAAGATTCCCGTCAATTCCCGCCTGTACCCCTTTACTGCGCGTGTACTTTTTCTTTTTTCATTGCCCCCTTTTTCCCTTTCCCCCAATTTGTTGGGGCTTCTCACGGAACCCCCCAAATTTTATTGACAACTTTTTTCTCCTTCATTTTATTATTTGTTAAAATTTCTGGCACTTTTCTAAGGGCATTCGGGATTTCAAAATAAGTTATAACGTGAAAATTGGGGCAAAATCACCATTTGGAGTGATATTACATCAAAAGGGTTTTATACGATATGTTAATTAAGTAGCGAAAGAGTTAAAAGAATTAATGGTAGGTAAGGGTTAAGGGTTGAAAAAGTACTAAGCGTGGTTGGTAGTGAAAATGGTTAGAAGGGGGGCTGATGGGTATGGTATAAAGGGAATGAAATTTTAGAATGGGGGGAGTTAAGGGGGTGGACATTATGATAAGTTTGGGGCCTTTTTTTTTGGCAAAAAAAACCCAGGCATT
>NW_023647313.1:5000-7282 GCF_015228065.2 Penaeus monodon
TCTCTCTCTATATATATATATAATTATATATATAAATTTTATATATATATATAAAATATAATAATATTTACAAAATATTATATAAAATTACATAACTTAAATATATATTATAATATATACTACATATATAATCTATTTTAAAATATATATATATTAAAAAATATTACATATATATTAAAATTTTATATATATATTATATTATTAATATATAATATATATATTTAAAATATATATACATATATTATTATATTATATATTTTTTAAAATTAAAATATATAAATAACTATATACATTACATAATAATACATATATATAATACTATATTATACTATTAATACATATATATATATATCTAATTATATATTATATATATATATAAATATATATTCCATATTTATATACATATATATATAATATAAATTTTATATATAACATATATTAATTATATATACATATAATTTATATCTAATATATCATATTATTTCTATATATATATATATATATAATAATATAATAATACATTATATACATATATATTAAAATTTTATATATATATATATTATATATATTTATAATTTTATACACACACACATATATATAATAATATATATAAAATATATATATATAATATTTATAATTATATTATATCATATACATATATTATTATAATATTATAATATTAAAATATTATACATACATATATATATACTAATATATATATTATATATATTAATTTTAATTATTTATTATACTTTTCCTATATATATAACTATTTATTATAATATATTATATATATATATTATTATTTTTGTATTATGTATACATTGTGTATTTATTTATTATGTATTTGTATTATACATATTGTTTTTTTATATTGTATGTATGTTCTTACTTTTGTAGTATTTTTATTATATATTATATATTATATTATTTTTTTATATTATTTTTATATTATAATATAATATGTTTGTGTTGGGGTGTGTGTGTGTGTGTTTGTTGGGGGTGTGGTGTGTGTGTGTGTGTTGTGTGTGTGTTATTCAAAATCGCGTTTGAAACCAAAAACAGTTACTAAATTTTCGAAAAAAAAATGCTCCCATTGCTTTTACCCCGTAACCCTAAAAGATGAAACTCGACAGAAAGTCAAAAATAGAAAGAGCTTCAGCATCTCCCGCGCCTAAATCTCTTTCAGTCTCGGGACAATATGGATTAGGGATCAAAGGGAGAAGAGGAAAAATACAAAATTTGAATATATATCTTAGATGTTTAAGGATAATTTTTAAAAAATCGTCATTCCATGCATTTTGGTGGCTGAAAACAGGGCTGGGAATGAACGGAGTAAGATCGGCGAAATAGCGAGTCGGCGATTTAGTTTCCTTTTTTAAGATATATGTTGTTCATATATGTGTGTGTGTGTGTGTGTGTGTGTGTTTGTGTGTGTTTGTGTGTGTGTGTGTGTGTGTGTGTGTGTGTGTGTGTGTGTGTGTGTATGTGTGTGTGTGTGTTTGTGTGTGTTTGTGTGTGTCTCTGTGTACGCATGTGTGTAGATGTATCTGTGTGCGTATAACTATGCAGTGGAAACAACATGAAATGGAGGCCGATGCTTTCCCTAGGCCAGAAACTGATCAATGACTAAATCCTCTCTGCTCCCAGGGAAATATTGACAGAGAGACACGCACCAAAATTAGATTCGCGGGAAACCAATACACAAATTTGATGCGGAAGGGAAAAGCTTTGGAGGAAAAAAGGACTGAAAATCGTCGGGCAACATCATATGGTTCCGTGGGTTAGAAGCCAGACAGGAGGAGTCTTGTGGAAGTATAAGCCGCGAAATGTTGAGAAAATCGTTTTCTAAAAAGTATGATGTAGCAGGAGAAAGCTGTGGTTGAGTATTGGCATCTGCCTGCTGGGGTCAAAGTTGGGGGAAAGGGAAATGCCACCTTGCTCATTGACTCCTCTGACTGGAAATACAAGTCTCTTTTATCCACTTGTGCAAGGAACCAATGGACATATAAACATGGGACACACACACACACACCACGCGCGCGCGCGAGCGCGCGCGCACATACACACATGAAAGTATGAATAAAAATAGATATATAAATAGATAGATAGATAGATATGTGTGTGTGTATATATATATATATATATAATATATATAAAATATTATATGTGTGTGTGTGTGTGTGTGTGGGGTTTTGTGTGTGTGTGTTGTGTGTGTATGTGTGTAAAAAAAATGAATAAATCCCCCAAAAAATAAAAAAAACCCCCACAACACACACACA
>NW_023647314.1:0-2500 GCF_015228065.2 Penaeus monodon
TTAATATAACACACACGACAATATTTTTAAAATTATATTATATATATATATTATATAATATAATATATTTGTAAACACACAGCTATTTATAAATATACATAAATATATTATATTATATATATTTGTTATTATAAAATATTATGTTAAAATATATAATATTTTTTATAAATTTAATATTTTTAAATTTTTAAAATTTATTTAATATATATATTATAATTATATTAATTATTATATTTATAATTTTTTTTATATTATATAATTGTGTGTGTTTCATTTTTTTTATTTTTCCATTAAAAAAATTAAAATAATCAATGAAAAAATAAATAGATAAAATATATATATATTAAAAATATATATAATATATATACATAAACCCTATATGTAATGTATATGCTATGTATCATATACATACACAAAACATCTCCTTCTTTTTCTCTGTCCTCTCTCTCTTTTCCTCTCTCCCCCGCTCTCTCCCTCTCGCCCTCTCTCCTCCCCTCTCTCTCCTCTCTCTCTCCCCCTCCTCTCTCTCTCCCTCTCTCTCTTCTCCTCTCTATTATAATATAATAAAATATATATATAAAAGTTATAGGAAAAAACATACAAAATGCAACAAACTACATACATACAACATATATATATTATATAAATATATATATATATATAAAATTTTAAGAGAGGAGGAGGAGGAGAGAAAAGAGAGAGAGAGGAAAAGATGATAGTAGATGGTGATAGATTAAAAAGTCGACTGAAGATATATAGAAATAATGCAAACATGGAGATAAGTAACTATATACATATACACAGACCCCACACGCACACAAACTAAGCATACACTGACATATGTAATATCATTATATATTATATATATATTTATTTATATTATATTATATTATTTATTATTTAAAAATAACCACACCCCACACACACACCCACAAAACACACACACACACAACACACACAACACACAATATATAATATATATATATATATTTAATATACACCCACACCACACACCCACACACACACACACACCACAACACCCCACACACACACACACACACCCCCCAAAGAATAAAATTTATATATTATATATATAATATTATTATATTTATTATATAATTGTCCCTTTATTATTATATATATTATTATAATAATATATAATTATGTATATATATAAAAAAAATTATATATATTATATATATTTTAATATATTTTTATTAATAATACATATATTATATTTTTATTATATATTTTTATTTTCAACATAATAAAAAAAATATCATATATATGATACAAAAAAAAATATAGTAACGTTTGACCCCACACACCACACCATATGAAATTATTATTAAAAATTATATATATATATATATAATATATATAATATTAGTATAATATTTATAATTATGTTTTTATTATATATAAAATATATTAATATATAATATATATTATTATATATATAATCATACACATTGTTTAATTATTATAAAAATATCATATGTGTTATATATATTGTTGTATATATGATATATATGTATATATGATCCTTTTAATTTGAAAATTATATATAAATTATATTATATATATTATAATTTATTTTGTATGTCTTAAAATTATAATATATATATATATATATATATATATATATATATATATCTATAATATTTAATATTTTTATATATGTATATATAAATTTATATCCCCACATACATACACACAAACACCAACCAAACACACACACACACACTTAAGTTATATATATATATAATATATTATATAATATATATATTATTTAAATATATATATAATAATATATATATTTATTATAATATTTATATATTTTTACACAAAAATACATTTATATATACAAAGAAAAAAAAAGTAACTGTACACACACACACACACACACCACACACACACCACACACACACACACACACACACACACACACAACACACACAACCAAAAATATATTTTTAATATATATTAATATTACACACTAATATACTATTTATACACCAAATTTTTTAAAATTTTATATAAATATATAATAAATATATTTAGTAAAATTATATGTTTATATAGCTATTTATTATTAATATATAATTTTTTTTATATATAAATTATATATTAATTATTTTATTTAGTATATAATATGTTTTTTGTTTTTAAAATGTTATTTTTTTTTAATATTCATTCTATTTTTATAAATCTATAATACACATAATACACACACTTACACAATACAAACACAAATAAAAAACCAACACACACACACACCCCACAGACACAACCACACACACACACAACACCACACACACCCCCCCACACCACACACAAAAACCCAAAACCACCCACAGACCACACACAAAACACACAATATTGTATATATAACATAGTATTATACATATAATTTAATAATATTATATATAAAATTTATATATTGTATTATACAATTATTTTTTATATATAATATATATCTTATTATAATATATATATA
>NW_023647315.1:0-7281 GCF_015228065.2 Penaeus monodon
ATAAAAAGTTAAATAACACCTAAAATGAAAAATAAAAAAATATGATAAATTAAATCAGTTAAATATAAAAAGCAGTCCTCTTCCAAATCAGTCCATGAGTGAGATAACATTAGTGCTGTGTAGAGAGGACGTCCTGAGTATTTAGTACATCAGGTACAGAACCACGCTACAAGCATAGCCGAGACGGCTATTCTAAGCCACAATTCTCAACCCTGCCTAAGCTCAACTGGTACATGGCGGTGATATGGGAAAATTAGAAGAGAATGCAGGGTCTGATCTTGAATTGTGGCAACCTCAGATCCACCAAGGTGACGACGGCCCACTATTTTATGTGTACAGAAAACCTACTGTGAGAAAGATTATCATATCCAATCTTACTCCGCCCACAAAGAATCTGTGGATATAATTGGGCTTCTTCCTCAGATCACTGAGGATCTGCAGCCCTGAGTTTCTCGAGGCTGAGGCTGTCTATGTCATTAATTCTTTCATGAGACGTAAATATCCCAGAGGCAGAGGCTTCTTGCTAAACCACAGACAGAAGACGGAGAACATACAAGATCAAACCCGGCACCCTCTTCTAATTTTCTCATTTACCGCCATGTACCATTTCCCAGGCGATTAGCAGGAACTTTGGCAGTACAGTGAAAATCGCCAGAACATCCGGTGAAAAGATATATGACATATTACTAGAGAGAAGCAGCCCGCAAACAACCCCATTAGTGCAGCATAATCGCATAACCTGCAGCAACATGCGAGAAGGATACTCTGGTGAAACGGGGCGTGACAGTAATAACAGCTCACAAGCCTATGCTTGTGAGCTGTTATTCTCTGAAGGTGAAGATCATTATTGCTATAATTATCATAATTAGAATAGCATCTCGGCTTAGTACAGTTTTTCAGGAAAAGAAAAGCAACGATATACTAAAGGTTTCACCTAAATTACAGTCATCCATTAGTGTCTTACGAAAAATATATTCATATCTGTAATTCTATGGATTACCTGAGCCCAACATATCGTACCGTTGTATAACGCCCGTTCCTCTAGCTATGGCTTGACGGTCTACAGCTCCATGAAGCGAACTGCACTGCGTTCCGTTACAACATTTTTCAGTATGGATTCTGCCTTATGAACTTTTAAGATCAATTGAAACCTAGTGGGTACTTCTTGATTGGTATTTTGACAACATATCAGCAAAGCAAAGGATGTTAAATGTGAAAACATAGAGCATATTCCGGCTTTAAGGCCAGCTACCTTAGAAGATCGTTCCGTCGAGCGTATTCTTTGTAACACAAAAGTATTCCGTTTTCTCCAACGGCTTGAGTGAATAGACAGCGCGTTTGTTTTGGTGATTTTGACTTCGTCTTGGGATAACCGTTCGCTGCTCTCTCTTCTCACTCTCTCTCTCTCTCTCACTCTCTCTCTCTCTTCTCTCTCTCTCTCTCTCTCTCTCCTTCTCTCTCTCTCTCTCTCTCTCTCTCAGGTCGACTCCTGCGTATTTGCGTATGACTAAGCACACTGATGGGAGGAGATGTCAACAAACCAGCAATGTAACCCAAGGGGAGGTATGGTCAGAGAGGAGGATATTGATGGGACCCCGGAGAGACAGGAATAAAGCAAAGAAGCAGTATCTGCTCCTATGGAAGTTACGCTCCGGGCTCCTGTACGCCCACTTTATGGACACACAAAGCTTTGCACACATAGGAATAAATATCGCTGGGTCTCTTAGCCCTAAAATTGGACCCTGACTATAAAAAAGGGATCGATAGAACTGAAACTGGAGAAATTAATTTTTATGTCACAGAAAGGGATAAACCTTCTGCTCAACAACTGGTGCAGCGGTGAAGTCATTGACATAACCGGAAAGGGGGAGAAAAAGATATACCTGGGCAGAATCAATGGATCCATGACTCCATGATAACGTAGGGAAAGGGAAAATCACAAGATTAAAGGCAATCTTACAAAGTATTAACACCCACTCCATCCAGATAGGTACCTATCTCGACTAAATAAATGGTGCGAGCATTCTTTTGATAATCACCCTTAAAACTATACAAAAACAAAACTGCCTATCAGTCCAAATCTTAGGTGAGCGATCCCATTTACAAGTAAACTTCTTGCAGCCCTAAGATTGCAAATCCATGCACCTTGGGATTGCGGGAATCATATGAATCATCTGACTTCTTCAAAGGTACAGGTAAAGGAAAATCCTCTTTTGATCTCTTCGCTGAACAAAAACAGGCGGCATCTTGTAAAACTGCCTGGAAACATGTTACCCTTTATTCCGTTTCAAGAGGCAGCCGTGAAATATAGACTAATTTCTCTGACATCCACTCTGGTCTCAAACCCTGAAAAATTTCCCCTTCTGGGTTTACTCCACCAAATCAAGACTGATCCATCCATCTTCTTTGGCTTCAAAGGGAAAGGAAGCAAATGTGTTTAGCCGAGTACCAAAATGAAGTAATGCCAATCTCCGTACTTTATAGATTTCAGGGAGCTTTCAACAGTCTCTACTGGCAGTCCTCCTGAGTTAACACTTTTAGATTAAGGGCTAGGTTGGGCCCAATGGATAAAAAATTTATCTATTTTTGAAAGAGCAAAGTTGTACCAAGCACCACAGTGTTTTGGCGAATTCGAATTAGGCAATCTCAAAAAGGGAGTATGCCCCACCTTTTTAAAGAAATTAGGGGCTCTTGTCAGCTCAATACGAGTTAGGAAACCTATTGCGCCATCAACATTCTATGCTGTGACATTCTTATTCAAGGCATCAAAAAACGTTGCTTCCTTGGTCTCATAATCATCCACCCAAACAAAGATATTTTCAAAACCTTTTGTAAACTCCTGACATTCCAAAAGTTAGTGGCCAAACTATTGCAGAAAACTAAACCCCTGTAAATTTGGGTTTATGTGATTTTTGCCCACCTCATGCCCACAGTTCTCGCTACCAGATATTGTTTCAAAACATCAAGGAAAGTTGCCTTGAGCTTTACGACACCTTTTGGCATCTAACTAACATATAATATAGGTGCCTCCCTAAACCCTAACGTTGATATATTTCTGTTGTTAGATCTATTGGCGACTGTGTAACCCAATTCTCAAGTATGTTCCACTGGTTCCTTTCCAACCCTTGAATTTTAACAAAACAGCCCATAGAATTATACGGGGATACCCAAAGGGACTGCCTAAGTTCTTTTAAGAGGAAAGAGCTAGACCTTCCCTCTATTCACTGCGTGTCCCCCAAAGTTAACAACTATAACTTGGCATCAGACCCCTTTCAGTTCTACCACGATCAAAAATTTCTCCACTATTTATAAAATGAATAAATTGTAGAGTTAGGCCATTCTCGGCCTTAAAATACCAATCGAATCAGTACAACTTTTGAATGGAAAACCGAAACCGCTCATGCCTTGTTACTTTTCCCTCAATGTATGGAAAAGGGGAAGCTATTAACTTTCCCAGGAACAGCACTTACTGTCCCTTGGCATTTCTGAACTCATATCAAATTTATTGTTATCATATTGTTGTTTTTATCACCTAATTATTATCACTAGTACTTATCAACATATGATATTAATGTATGAAAAAATAATAATAATGGTAATGATTACAATAATAAAGAGTAATATCAGATATAATATGAACAATAAAATAATAATAATAATAATATACCAAATATTGACAACAAAAATATTAAAAAAGTAGTGTAGTAACGATGATTATGAAAATATAATAATATTAACAATAATAGTGGTGATAATAATGATAAAATAAAAAAATAAAAAATATAATAACAATGGTATAAAAAACACAGTAATAAAAATATCATGAAATAGTAATAATAATGATGATAATCAATGTCATCATGATGAAGAAATAATAATAATAGAAATACCTATATATAACAATAATAGTAATTATTTTAAATAATATAGTAATAATAAGAATGATAATTAAAGGAAAAGGATTGATGTGAGATGAAACAAAAATAATAACAAATGATGACAATCAAATTTAATAAAAACAATAATGAAATAATAATGATATATAAAACCAATAATAATGGAAAAAGCAATTACAAGAGTAATGATCATAAATGATAAAGCAATAAAATGCAGGCAATAAATGTTATCAGTGTAAGGGATAAAAAAAAATGAAACTTTATTATTATATTGCACAATTATCACATCTATCATTGTTATATCATTATCATTTTTATCATTAGTAGTAGTAAAAAAGTAATCATATCATTATTACCATCATTATAAAAAAATCACCATTATTTTTATCATAATCATTATCATTATCATTATCATTATCATCATATTCATTCACATCATCATTGTATCTTTTGTTATTGACATTATCATCATTATTTCATTACATTATTATTAAGTTATAATAAAATTAAATGCATTAATGTTAATAAAATATGTAAAATAATAATAATAATAACAACAAAACCCCAACAACAACAACAATAATAAATAAAATAATATAAATGTAATATAAATAAAAACAATAAAAATAATAAAATGAAATGATAAAAAACAATATAGAATAATGAAATATAATAAAAATAATAAAAATAATGAAAAATAAATAAATAATAATAATAATAATAATAAAAATATTAAAATTGATAATAATGATAATAAAATAAATATAATGATATAATCAGAAAACAATAAAAAATTAACAACAATAAAAAGAGAGATAATAAAAATGATAACGAAAACTTATTTTAACATTCCCAAAGTGTTATTAGTATTACTAATAATTAAGTGTAATGATACATAATTATTACTACTATCATCATTATCACTATTATAATTTTCATTATTAGTATCATTATCCTTTTTTCATTATCATTATTATTGATATTAATATTAATGATATGTTAAAATATTATTATCATTATTGATTTAATGAAATAGTAGTAATAATACTATATTAATATTATTGTTATTAAAATTATTTTATTATTATTACTTTCATTATTATTATTATCATTATGATTATCATTATTATCCTCATTATTATTATCCCATTATTATCCTTAAACATTTTGTTATTGATATTTCATCCCAAAATTATTGTTTTGTAATATAATAAAAATGATGATAATAATGATGGATCTGATGAAAATAAAAACTACAATAATGATATAAAAATGATAATAATACAATAAAAATGATAAGATAATATAATATAATAATAATAATAATAATAATAATAATAGTGATGATGATGATGATGATAAAAAATGATAAATAATAATAATAATAATAATAATAACAATAATAATAATATAACAAAAATGTAATGATAATACAGTGATAATTATAATGACAGTAATAATATGATATTAATATTGATAAAATAATCATAAAATGATGATGATGATGATACAAAAATAAATTTTTATTATTAATTATTACCATTATTATCATTTTTATTAATTATAATAATAATAATAATAATAATGAATATAATAACATTAATAATAATAATAATAACAATAATAATAACAATAATAAAATTTAATAATAACAATAATGTGCTGCTGACAGTAATAATAATAACAATAGTAATGATGATAATGATAATAATAATGATAATAATAATAATAAAAGCAAAAATAATATAATTATAATTTAAAAATAATATATTATTATTATTATTTTATTATTATTATTAAATTTTTTATTAATAATAACACTAATGATAATAATAATAATAAAAATAAATAATATAATATAATATAATAATAATATAATAACTACACTTATGAGAATTGCTGCATAAGTTACCTATTGCCTATATCATATATCATTTTAAAGAAAGAGTCACTGTAATTATATCTGACCAGTTTACCTGTGACCATAATATTGGCGATATGCATAATTTTAAAATCTGATAAAATAAAATCTCCGCTGTGATTGTTGTTTTTCATCACATTCCATTTACTTAAATATTTTTAACAGTTTATTTCTTATGACTGTTACAATATTTATCTTCCCCTTTTTAGCTTTACGGCAAAGTTGTGTACTGTAATGATCTCACGAACCCAAAAAAAAAAACTCGTTGGATACTGATGACTTTTCCTTTTTTTCTAATACCAAAGCAGCATTGATAATACGTCAAAGAATTGATAAGTACTAAAAAAAGGGTTAGTCATGGTGACTATACGTTTTCTGGTTGTATCGTCGTTCTGGGACCACCGACTCCCTTTTTTTTGGTTTCCCCTTTTTCTCCTGATGTGTGTGCAACATCTACTACCTCCATATCTATCTGTTTGTATCTATCTATAATCTGTCTGTATATCTACCTGTTTTATTTATCTATCTATCCTGTCTATCTATCTATATCTGTGTCTATTTATATGTCTCTATCTATCCGTCTATCTGCCTATCTGTGTATGAAAATATGTACATCCAGATTCAACTGAGTGAGAAAACCTTTCCTTTAGCCACTTTCTTTGCCTTATATTTTTTGGTTAAGTTGTAAACCTTGGCGGCTTATTACATTTTGTTTTGCTTTTCGCCGAGCCTATAGTGACATGTGCACATAAAAACGATTACATTACTATAGATATATTTTCATAATATATAAATTATATATATATATATATATATATTATAATATATTATATATTATATATAAATGTTAATATTATATTTTATATATTAATATATACATATTATATATAATATATATCATATTATATATATATATATATTATATATACTATACTCAATTACTAAAATTTTATAAATATATATTATAATATATATATATATCATCATCAAACATCATCAAGGGGGTAACGCTGACGGGGGCGTATGGGGCCCCATCCACCCTTCGCTTCCAGCCACGAGATCCCCGAGGCGAGTCTCCAGGCAGGCCCACGGCCCATCTCTAATTCCTCGCGACAGGTCTCGTCGAGCTGCCCAAACCATGATCTGGGTCGTCCCACAGGTCTCCTCCACCCAGGGTTGTCTCGCAGAGAGACAATCTGATGGGCAGGGTCATCCACAGAGAAACGAGCTAGGTGGCCACATAGCCTGAGTTGGCGATCCCGGATTATGCAAGTACAGGTCCCATGCCAGTTCTCACGGTGTAATCGCCGGTTGGTCACGTGGTCCTCCCAATCCGGCGAAGGGCTTGTTTTAAAAGATCCGGCGAACCAGACTGGATAGCGTCCAGTTCGCTTCCATAGACAAAAATGCCAGTTCAAGGCCTGAAAACACGCAGCTGGTCCTTTCATAGGTACCGCATTTCCA
>NW_023647317.1:0-10000 GCF_015228065.2 Penaeus monodon
AAATTTAAAAAAAAAATTTTAAAAAAAAAAATTTTAAAAAAAAAAAAATTTTTTTACAAACCAAAAACCAAAAAAAAAAATTTAAAAAAACATAAATTTTTAATAATAAACACTGTTGACCCAAAAAATTATAATCTATTAAGTGCAATATTTAAATGCTTATTCCCAAAATTGAAAATTGAAAGATTATGTATTGTCGTCGTATCCTCCATATATAGAGATATAGATATATATATAAAATATAATATATATACTATATCACGTATAATAAGTAAATCATAATATAATACACATACATCTTTATCTGCATATATTTTATTGTGTTATATATAATAATAGTATATATAGAATATGCACAATAGATTATTAACTAAAATAGTATCTAATTGTGTACCAGAATGATGTCATATATATATATATATATATATTATATCATATATATATATATATATATATTATATATATCATATATATATATAATATTATATATATATACATTATATATTAATATATATATATATATATATATATATATATAATATATGTGTGTTTGTGTGTGTTGTGTGTGTCGTGTGGTGTGTGTGGTTTGTTTATGTTATGTACATATTTATATATTATATATATATAATATATAAAATATATATAAAATTATACATTATATTGTGTATATTATATATATAAATATATATTATATATATAATACATATTATATATATATATTTTATATATAATATAATAAAATAATTATAATATATAATTAAATATATATAAATAATATAATATATAAATAATATATATATATATATATATATATATATATATATATATTCTATCATCTCTATATATTTATAATATAGATATGTTGTGTGTGTGTGTTGTGTGTGTGTGTGTGTGTGTATGATTGTGTGTGGTTTGTTTCTGTGTTTTTCGTGTATATACTTATATATATTATATATATATCTATATATATATATATATATCTATATATATATTATATATATAATATACATAGATACACACCCTCCATGTTACATACCCACATGCGCATTATAGATATTATTTTAAGTATAATATATGTATATTATCTTTATATATATTTATATTGACATATATTCTATTATTTATATGTCGTTAATATATATACATACACCTCAACACACACACACACACACAACACACACACACACACACAGTATATCTATATTATATATATATTATATATATATATATATATAGATATATTGATTGTGTGTGTGTGTTTGTGTGTGTGTGTGTGGTGGTGTGTGGGTGTGTGTGTGTATGTGTATGCATTTATGTATACATATTTATATGTATGTATTGTATAGTCACATATGTATTTATATTTATATGTCTTAAGGCATATCCCATATGTCTTATACATATATGTGTATATATAATGTTGCATATAATTTATATAGGATAATATAATATATATTAATTAATATATTATATGATCTATGTGTATATATATATGTATATTATATATGATATATCTCTATATATATTATATATATATCTATATAATTATATATGTAGCATCAGTTCTGTGCGAGTGACCCAATTAGAGTTGCTTTTTAGTTAAAGTAGATAGGCCTTCCCTCAGCCGCCACCACCCGACTTATTTTGCGTATATATACTTGTTGTTTGTAAAATACTATAAACATATGTGCAGAAAGACCGACCATGTATGTAGTTGTAGTACTTGTATGAAGTTGGTAAGGCGTTTAAACCGGGGGGGGGGGGGCAGTGAGATTCTATTGGGAGCTATTTTCTATATTTTCTTGTAACCTCTTACCTTCCAGGTACGGAGGAACTACGACGACAAGGCGTCCAAGAAGAATAATTGTAACATAGTTTATTTACATATTTACAAATGAGATGGCTCTACATTGCATAGTCAGCATATTAATCCTACCTATCTCTGCTCTTTAACATTTCTTGTCTTCAATGTTACCAAGATTTTAATAACATTTGATAATCATAACTTCAAGTATCAATAATACAATACTGATATGCAGTTGTATTAATTGTAAAAACACATTTTTTCGTCCATTCAAGGAAATGTTGTTATATACATACTGTATATAACACATTCATAAAAAAAAAAACTACAGGGATAGAGCTAAATCGGGGTGATTGCTTAATGTTGTCCGCCCAACATGAGCGTTCTTTGGGCGGCAGATAACAAGCCTATTTACGTAAAATCCCTCTGCAATCTTTCAAATCTAACGACTGTATGAACATTCCTCTGGTAACATTCAAAGAAACCATCACCGTGCGCTGGTATTTATTGCGCGGCACCCAAACGGTCAGATCGCTTTTTCCTCCGTTTAGACTTGGCATACTCGGATTTGTTGGTAAACGGCCTCCGTATGGAAACTAGCTTTCTGAATCATATTCTTTAATTTTAGTACCTAGATTTTGTTTTATATGTCCTACTTTACCTATCAAAGAGGCATTGTCTTCCATTAAAATTATGTTTCAAAGTTAAGGATCGTTAATTTGTTTTTCTTTGTTATTGTATTACTGAGGGCCTTTATCATTCTGTTTCGTTTTTCTTACTTATCGGTTCTGTCTAGTCCCTTTTGTTTACCTTATATTTTCACTATATATCCGGTCATGGATCCTTTAAAGTTTCACCGAATATCTCCATTTACTTTCCTTGCCTTTACAGTATTTATCAGTGCGAGGAATTCATTAAAACGTTTTAAAAGATTTCAATTCTTGGAGAGTATATATTCATATCACAAACAACCTAAAATAGAGAAAATCTTAATGGTCAATTATGGGGGACTGGGTATATCAGCATCAAGAACTTATACCAAAAAACTATACCCTAAACACCCCTTCAAGCAGAAGACCTGACCGTCACTATTTAAGACGCCAGATGAACTTTGACTCCGCCTCATTTCCTTGGCGACGTTCTCCTGTCGTTTTAATCTAAAATGTAAAATTGCATATGACATCTGATAAAGACATACTAAACTTACAAATTATTTATCTAAAATTAATTATAGATTTAAGGAATTTCATTAAAGGGAGAAGACTAAACAGTACGAAAATTGAAAACTAAGAATAAAACTGAATGAAACGGAATGTATAAACCATCAAAATGGCTAAATCAACATTCTTTAATGGGCACCCATGCTCTACTTGGAGTGGTAAATGTCAGCCCAGCCTGCCTTTGCGACAATTTCGAGTTGATTAAATAAAATGCTAAGAATTAAAATGTATAAATATATATGATAATAATATATATATATATATGATATATAGTATATATATATATCTATATCTATATAAATGAAACTTGAATAGAAACTGAATATACAGGCTTTTATATATAGTATATAATATATATATGATACATATATAATAATATATATGATCTAACAGATACATACATATATATACATATACATACATATATATATACACACCCACACACACACACACACACATCTAATATATAATAAATATATATATATATATATAATATATCTATATCTATATATATAGATATATATATCATATCTATATGTAGGATAGTATCTATATATATATATATAATATATATATATATAGTATATATATGTGTGTATATATATATATAATATATATATGTGTGTGTGGTGTGTGTGGTGTGTTTGTGGTGTGGGTGTGTGGGTGTTGTGTGTTGTGTGGGTATCTGCTCATATTTATAATATATATAGATATATTATATATATATATATCTATATATATATATATATGTTTGATATATGTATAGTATAATGTAATATATATACTATTATATATTATATATTATCATATATATAGTATAATAATATATATAACTATATATACATAAACACACATAGGTTCACACATTAATATCCAATGCATATGTATGATAGATACATATACATATATTTGCATACCCCCCCACACATACACACACGTTACACATGCATTAATGTAAGCATGTTGAATATATACTGATTCACATAAGCCTCATGGGGGGGGGATAATATATTTCAAATATGTGTTTTTTATATTAACCATATTTTTAGATAAATCTTTATCTTTTCATCGTCTTTCCGTGTCCTTTTTTTGAGATAGTTATAGAACATTATTTCAGAGGGGTCACTGTTATTAAAAATTTTGATCCCATTCAACATTGCTAAAAGTATATCAATTATTACTAACTTGCGTATTTCGTATATCTTCCAAGCCAATTTCGTGAAATGGTGAAAAAATAGAGAATCTAACCGCCGTAGTGCGGAATGTTGGAATGTAAAGTTTCCTCATAGGTCGTTTTCTCTAAAGGCTTTCTTGCTGAGCGTGAGAATCCGCCCTGCGTTTCCGTTTGGTGTCCTACGTTTTTTCACCGAACGGCTATAGCGCGGTACTGGGTACATACCTACACACATACGCTTATACATGTGTTGTGGTTTGGGTGGATGTGTGGGGTGTACCTGCGGCGCTCAACGCTACAGTTCCGAAAGATGTGCGCGCTGAGCGTATATTGTTATCAGAACCAGCTAATGTAAATGTCAAGGAATAATTGTCGGGGTGAAATGGATAAAATGAAACCTAATGTCTACTTCTTTGACTGTATTTGATTACATTTTCAGCTAAGCGAAGTGATTTAAATGCGAAGAAACATGATCCATGCTTCCTAATTTGGAGAGCCTGAGGTATTATTGAAACATGATATGTAGATAAAAGTATTACTGTTTATAAACACTAGTAGAATAACACCACGTAAACACTTCCTCCACATTATTTTGACAAGATGAATTTCTGATTTGTTCTTTGTGTGATACAAAGTCACAAGGTAAATCAACTTGTCATGCCGACAATATCCTTTAAGGAGATTGTTGCATTTACCAGTGTAAACATGCAACAAATGCAATGAGTTTCAGCTGTAACTTTTTATAATAAGGTTTAACATTTATCTATAGTTTGCACTTATTAGGCATAGACTTAGGTCTTGTTTTAGGTTTTTTATTTTACCATTATAGTTATCGTGTTTGATGCACCTACATGAATGCCACAAGCAGATTTTTTAAAAGGGGGGTTTTTGGTCTCTCTGTTGGTGCTCCAGCAAAGAACAACAACCTGCACCATATTACACTGGCCAATTAGAGCTTATAAGGTGATTTCATAGGGAATGGGTGTTTTCATTTCTTCCTAACTTGTTTCACACTAATTCCTTCAAGATTTGGGGACAAATTTGGAAAAGTAAGAATTTTTTGGGTAAAGTTTAGCCAAAATTCTCATGGAAGCCAACAATTGGGCAAGATTACCGTTGAAACTAGATTTTTTTCCTTGCTTGATCTCCAACCATGGGAACCCTCTTGAGGAGCATGTGTCCCCTGGGTGGTGGCTCCACTCTAGATCCATCCTCTAATCATCACTTTTTCCTTTAGCTGCTGCATTAATTGTGTATATTCTAACTAAAGTTAGAATGAATTAATACCTATTTAGAAGCCAGGAGATCAAGCTCTGGTTCTGCACAAATAAATAATTTAGTCATGGTTTGAAGTCTTTTGTAAATCATAAAAAAAATCATAATGAAACAGGTATGATAAAGATGACTGACTTTCTAAAGTGAGCTGAGTCTGGGGGATCCATATACACAGCAAATTCCTGGCAGGTGTCCACTGCTCTAGGCCTTCCCTTAGCATTCCAGACCCTCTCTCATTTTGCACTCCTTGTTTTCCAATTTCTGCCACACCTAGTCTTTCCTCCCCCCCTTCTTCACTTCCTCTCTCGTTCCTACCAATACCACCCATCCTCCTCTTCTTTTCCTTCCTATTTGTGTCCCTACTCTCTCCCCCTCCCCCTCTTCTCCTTTCCTCTCCCACCCTCCCATCCCTCTCCTCCTCACCCCCCCTCTCTTAGATTTTCACCTTGTGATTAACCCAACCACTCTCAGTCAGTTAAAAATATCAAATCAGAAGCTTTACAAATAAGATACCACTCCACCAAATCAGCAGACAGTATAAAGCATGAACATGGGTACTCCAACATTGACTGAACTTCACCCCTCCCTTTATCATGACTGTCATATGTACGAACACTCAACTGTCGCTGCAGTGGTGGCAATGATAATATTGCCACCACGCCGCACCAAACTTGTTACTAACCAAGATCAAACCTTGACACAGACTGTAAAATGAGACGTCAGAACTAACTGCAAGTCACTCATTCTCATTGCTTTCTACAGACTGTCTTCTACTAACACAGAAATCTTTAAACCTTTACATCCCTATCAAGCATAATCAAACAGAACATATGGACTTACAGACACTACACCTCCCAACAGTAATTAAAACTGTTCGGCTTCCCTCACAACCTCTGCACTCAAACCTTGCAGCCCCCATTATTCTACACACAAACATGTGCCAATTACACAACTTTTTCATTGATGTTATGCTCCTTCACTCTCACGAGAGTACTCAACATTCAACATGAACACAAAACATAACATGTCCGAGTGTACCGAGTGACCCTCACACCATCTCATCACATTCTAGACCTTTCCTCACTACAATGGTCTCACATAACAAGCACCAAAGTTATCCCAGAACCCTTTTCCCTCTTTTCCCAGACTGCACGATTCATCACACAAGATCAGAACAAAAAAAAAAAAAAAAAGAAAAAACAAATCATCAACTACAGCACTCACTATTTCAAGTACATACCACCACACAGACCCTTCTCGTCTAACTGGGATAGTCCTAAACACACTATTTTCACATCCATGGAAAACTACATTTTACAGAAAACCACTTCTAGTAGACACACACTTCCTGGTTTTCCAGGGCAAACAAAACCATAAAAAGCTAGGACTCTGGAAAACTCAGAAAATGGACTGCTTTTAAATCTTATCCGAACAAGATACAGAAGTGCAACATGTAAAAAAAAAAAAAAAAAAAAAAGAAAAAATATTTCGCATCATTGCTAACCATGTCAGAAACAACCCTAAACATTCTCAGTTCAGTACACACAGACAAGACACCACAACATCACAGCCTTGAAAGACTCCAGCAACACTTTTTGACTGACCGGAAAATTACAATATCTTACTCAACTCCTACCTGTAGACCACTTTGTGCAAACATAATCCCCTTTTCACGACCGGTGCCATGAAGAGACCAACTATCATCCGCATTTCCATCACATTGATTGTTTGCAAAATCACATCCCAACTACATCCTTACAGACTCAGAACATGGCTTTTGGCCGATATGCTTTTAGACCTGACTATCATAAATTCATGACATGGCCAGACTACTTGACCAGACTTAAAAAATAAGATACTGCTTAGTTTTGGCCCAAAGGACTTCGACAAAGTCCTCCCACGGATAGACTGACACTTACACTTACATGAAACAAAATGTATGGCATACTGCTCACTTTTCAAAGACTGAAGTCCCCACCGAGACTGACTTAAAGTACAGTATTACAGGATCCAGCCTGGTTGTTCCTGGATCCACTGGCCTTTTTTTGACATGTGGGCCCATGTCTTACGAGATGGGCTCCCTTCTGACTTTTCCCTGGATTTTCTAGTGTCCTGCAAGATACTGTTCTCAGCCCCTGCATTTCCTTCTATACATTAATGACCTTCCACTATTGACACCACTCCTTTCTACTACTCTTTGCTGAGACCTTTTATTTTGATCAATCAGTACTAACGATAATTGCAACTGCTTCAACCACATAGCCACCCTTCGAACAGTGGAAAAGGTCATGGCAAATGACTCTCATGACCAGACAAATGAAGGTACTCCATTTCACAAGATCCATTACCATTCATACACCTACTCTCTACACAACCAACACTGAACCCACACCATCCTACAAATACCTTCGAGTACCTCATTAACAATTTCACCTTTAATACTCACATCGACTTCTTCACACCAAAGCTACAGGGACACTCAGGTTTCGAGGTAGAAACCTACATACTATACCCATTATTAAACGCCAGCCCAGCCATTTGGATTACTGTGGGCAGCTGTATGGGACTCCTACACCAAGCACAACACTGAGATGCTTGAAGAGATCAACACTAGGGCTTCCAGTTTATTACACATAATTATACATGTACAACCTGTACAAAACCACATGAAAAGAACAGATAAACATGGACTTTGGGGTGCTCAAAACATGAAGACAATCACAGACTCACAATCATACAAGATCACCAACAACCTTATTGAGATTAACAACACAATCCCACAAGCAGTACACACACAGACCACATGAAACTTGCACCAACAGTGAGTTCTTACATACCACCCAACTCTGACTCTTACAAGCACTCCTTTCAACATACCAAATGCAACTGAACAGGCTACCCAAACACATCATTGGATCAATTACACTCAAACCCTCATGACAGACTTAACAGCACATGACATTACAGCATCTAATAACCCCCACCTCTACGCTTTATCCCCTAATCCTTCAACGACACCAACAGCAACCAACCACATATGCATGTTATGTGTCTTACCAGCGCTCTGTGCTATCTTTGAGATTGACCCAAGGAATTCCTTTATATGACTGAGTCCATGGTGCAATTTCAAATTAACAAGGTGTTTCAATTAAATCACAACACATGACAAAACATTAGAAGGCATTAATTACACTTTCCATCAATTCCAATACAATGCAACCACTGTATGTAATGCAATTGGCATTGTGAATTATGTATTATTATACACATCACAATAATTGGTAAGCATTATATATATATTAGTTTATTGTCATGAAATGGTTTTATCATTATTGACTTGTTTATTATCATCATTAATATATTATCTTACTAGGATAATTATTAATTATGATGCCATTAACATCATTGTCACTATTACTCAGTATGTTAAAATCTTATTTATGAGTATTATTATTGTTTATGCTATTTGTTATCATTATCACTGCTAGTATTATTACTGTTCTGATTATCAAATTTTCTTCTCATTACCAAATATACGAGTAACTTTATTATTATTATTATTTCATATTTAGCAGTATATCCGTGATTATTACATTATTATAATTAAAAATATTAATTATTATCATGAGTGTTTTAACTTTTTGTTACCATTAAATATATTATATCCGCTATATTTTCTCAGATATTAAATCATTATAATGCCATTACTGTATTGATTAGTAATAATATTAAATTATATTATGTTATTCTAAATACGTGATTTTATGCTGTTAATTTGTATATGAAAACATGTGTTATTTTTGAAAACTATATAATTTTGTGGTACTGAGAGGCAAGACAATTGTAGAATTTAAGTGCTGATCACTACATCGTTTATTGATTTTGAAAGCATTGCGCATTGCTAATTTATTTTGTCATCTGAAAGCTTGTTGTAATTTGAATGACCTAAGTCAATACAACATCTCCTACACAGAGAGCTTTTAGATTTTACCTTTGATGTCATAGCACATATTTTTCTTCTAACCATTACCATCACTGTTATCAGTATCATCTTTGGTAATATCTATTATTATTAATTTTCTGTAAATCATCATTATTATACTATTTTAATATTATTATTATATTGTATGTATTTTTATTATGTCATTAGGCTACATTCTAAAAATAATATTATTGTTTTTCAGTTTCATAATTAGAATAATCTTATATTTCAATACTTTTATGAGGATGGTTTTATCATTGGTCATATCACAGTTTCCAGTAGGATGTATTTTAAATACTCATTATTATAATCTAATGGTGATAATAGTTAAGAATATGATAATTATTGAAAATATATTGAGCTTACTTTTAACTTTCTTTATGTCACTACTCTTGTATTTAAGAAATTTCTGAATATTCAAATTGCTAAAAAAAAGATAATATATATGTATATATATAATATATTATATATTATATATAATATATATATATATATAATAATATATAGTATATATAATTATATATATATATTATATTTGTTTTTTC
>NW_023647317.1:12500-34821 GCF_015228065.2 Penaeus monodon
TATGGCATATTGCATTGACCTAAGATTTTAGATGGCATCTGACTGTATATACGTATAGAAAAAGGTAACACTATCAGGCATGTATTTACATGTAATTATAAGTAAGTATTGTGGAAGTATTTGGATATATTGTATATTAAAGTATGACTATAATTGACCATACTGTAGTTAAACACCACATGCTACGCTTAAGGATGGAGTGAATCTTGATTAACCAATATGTCTGCACAGTGTTTAATTTGTAGTCTCGGATAACTAGTAAAAGTGGTTCACCGACAGTGTGGTATAGTGGCTTCTACATAGTGTCATATTGCTACTTGAATCATATATATATATATATAAATATGTGTTTGTGTGTGTGTGCACATGCATGCACGTGCATACGTCATATGCACACACACACACCACACGACGACACACCACCCACACACACCACACACCACACACCACCACCACACACACACACTCACCCACACATACACACCCACACACACCACACCACATAGATGGGCAGTATAGCAATACTTTTGTAGTAGTATCCATTATTGCTTTAACTACTCAATATCATTGTATAAATATATATACATATATATATATCATAATATATATATATATATATCTATATTTATATAATATATTATATATATTATATATATATTGTAGTAATATATAACTTTTATTTACCAGTTTAAAACGAAGTTAATATTCATGAAATGGAGTCGTATTCCAGATACTTTTTGTTCTTTGGTGTTCATGTGCTGCGGAAAATAAATGAGTTGTGGTTTAGATGCTTTTTTTTTTATTTACTTTCTAGGGTGATGCTAGATTAGCCCATTAGAGTTAATAAAGCCAAAAGAAAAGAAAAAGAATCTTTAAGGCTGCCATACAGTATGTTTTGGAGAAATTCATGTTTGAATTTTCCTTTCCAATATGGCACGTACAATGACAGTCAGGTTATTTGAAATCTGATGTATACAAGTGCCAAGATGGTGTTCAATGGCATCAGTAACAAGAGCTGTTCTTATCAGTGAGGACACCCTTGGCGAGTCTGTTTGGAATGATTTGGAACAATTTTATATATGTCATGCAGGCCATCTGTTCTACCAAATTTCAAGGATTCAGTGCTGTATAGGAAGTTTAGATAGATTGTGGAATAATCAGTCATTAGTAGGCAAAACCATGTTTTCATCTGATTTTATATATAGATATTATTTCATATTTCAGAGATATCTGTTTAGCTTTAGATTGCAATTAAAAAAGAAAAAGCAGAAGAAAAAAAAAAAGATTTACAGTGAAGATATCTTTTCCACCCCCTAAAAATTCATTATACAGTTAAGTAAAAATATGTATCCTAGTATCTCTCTCTAGCTCGCTGTCTCTGCTTCTGGATGGCTGTTTATCAGTCCACTCTCTCACTCCAATCTATTGTCCTTGGAATCACTTTAGTCAATTTTCGAAGTATCAATGCCCACCACTGCACACGACACACACAACACACACACACACACAACACACACACACACACACACACACACACACACACCACACACACACACACACACACACACAAACGTCTATATATATTCATATATGTATACATATACATATGTAGGTGTGTGTGGGTGTGTATGTGTGGTGTGCGTGGTGTGTGTGGTGTGTGTGTGGTGGTGTGTGTGTGTGTGGTGTGGTTTGTGTGTGTGTGTGTTTGTGAGGTGTTATGTATAGTTGTTTGTATTTATGTATGTATATACAGTGCTTGCATAAGAAATATATATATCTAATACTATATATATATATAGATATATATCTATATTAGTATTATATATATATAGATATATATATTATTCCTAATATAATATATAATATATATGTATGAACACTTAGATATACTACTACTTATACATATTCCATAACTCCAGTGCTTCAGAACACACAGACACACACATACATATATTTATGTATATGCGTACATATGCTGTGTTGTGTGTATGTGTATTGTATATGTAGTATATATATATATGATATATAATATTAGATATATATATATAGTATATATATAATATATATATTATATATTATATATATAGGTATATATAACATATATATACATATATTATTATATATATATATATATGATATATATAGTATATATATATATATTTATATATAATTAATATATATATTGTATATAATATATATATAGATATATATATATAGTATATATAGTATATATACATAGATATATATATATATAATATATATATTGCTACTCCAGTGGTCTTTGTCTCTGTGCGAAACGTGTGTTAACATGAAAGGCATGACCTGGGCATGTGTTAAACATGAAGGGACCTGGGCAAACAGGAAGCAGCTGGCTTAGAGCGGAGGAGGCAGAGGAACAAGCCAAGAGACGGAGTTGGGTGCTGCTCCTGTGAAGACCTCGTGTGTGACCTTGTGACCTGATAAAATTTGTGTTGCCCAGATTATAAGCTGTATTCGTGCAAGTGTGACATGGCTGGTTTTCCCCCTGTATTGTGCCTATAGAAAAGTGTACGGGTAAATAACTTGTGTAAATAAAGGAAAGACTGTCTTTTGTTTTTATTTCGTGCCCTGCCTCGCCACTTGCGTTTCTCCTGTGGTGTTCTGGGAACGCTGTTGGTGGCTCGTTCCTCTTGGAGCCTGGGTGCAGTGTTCACGACCCTTTTGTGTTTTAAAATTTAAATTTTTTTGGGGAAACCCTCGTAAAAATTGGCAAAAAATAGTTATTTTTTTCTGTCGAATGCTGAAGGGATCTTGGTTTGCAATATTGCTTGTTTTTCTTAGGGAAAAATTTTTACTTTGGACAAGGCAGAAATACTTTATCAAAATGATTGCTTGGGTTCTTTTCAAACCATAGGCACTCAAAATTAAAGTTTAGCATTTTTTCCCCTTAAGGCCCATGACTAAAGGTCACAACACGGTTTTCACCTTTGAAAGGGAGCCCAATGCTTTTTTGGTTGAAGTGGTACTTAAATTTACGCAAAATACACGCTCTTAAAAAAGTCAGTAATGTTGCCCTCCGAGTCTTAAAAGTAAAGTTCCACAGTGTAGCAAATAATTTGGATAATTCGAGCACTGTCTTCTGTAGTGTAAGGCCATTTTAGCAACATATCCTGCAACAAATAAAAGAAAAAAGTTTTTACCTAACCACTTTTTCCCTTAAATACTACCCAATCTCCCACATTTTAAAGAAACCCCCCCCCCCCCAAAAAAAAGGCAGGAAAAAAAAAGAAATAATAACAAAATTCATGTAGATAAAAAATTTCAGCCCCCTCAAATTAGTATAAAACCTTTCGTAATTCCCTAGCCAGAGATTTTTTTTTTTTTTTTTTTTTTTTTTATACCAGTTATTGTTTATCTTTTTTTTTATTACTGTTATTATTATTATTATCATTATTTTTTATTTTTATCATTTTGTTAAAAAATTTTATTTTATATTATTTTATTTTTTTTGTTATTTTTATTATCATCACCTTACCAAAAATGCATTATAATATAATAATAATAAAAATAATAATATAAAAATAATAAATAAAGTTATGTAAATTCTATTATTCTATTTTTTTTGTCATTTTGTTTTTTTATTAGTAGTATAATAAAAAAAAATATAACTAATAATAACAAAAATACCCCCCATAATAATTATAAGAATGATATACATAATTTTTATAAAATCGTTATTATTGTTATTTTTATTATATACTATTATTATTTTTTGTTTTTATTTTTAAAATTAAAAAACAAATTTTTAAATGCAATAATTACAATAATATTGATAATAATGATGATAAGGAAAATAATTGCAAAAAAAGATGAAAAATGATTAAAATGTGATTTCATCATAAGATGACGAAAAACTAAAAAAATTATGATAATGATGATGGTTTGAAAACAGTAATTTGCCCGATTTCAATATGTTTTTGGGAAAAAGTTTTAGGGTTTTAAGATAATTATCAAACTTTTTAAATCATGAAAAAATGAAAAAAAAGATAAAATAATTTAAAATTTTTTAAAAAAATTTAAATTTAATGTTATTATTATTATTATTTTTTATTAATTTTAAATAAATTAATTTTCATTACTAGTTTTATTATTTTTTATTTTTTGTTGTTTTATGTATTGTTATTTGTATTATTATTATTTTTATCTTATTTTTATTTTTTTTATTTTATTATTTTATTATTATCATTTTTTATTATCATTATTATTATTTTATTATTTTTACCAAAAGAATTTTTTTTTAACTGTTGATATCAATAATAATGATAATAAAAATAATTAGTTATTATTATTATTATTATTTTTGTTATTATTTTATTTTTGTTATTTTATTATCATAATTATTACATTTCCTTTTTATATAATTGCAAAAAAATATATTATAACTGTAGTGAATATATTAATAGCGATAATAATTAAAAGAAAAATCACAAAATTATTATAAAAGATTTTCAATTGTTTTTATTTTTGGTTTTTATCTTTTTTGTTGTTTTTATTGGTAAAATTGAAAAAAATATCTAACTGCAATACTTAAATAATAATGATAAAAATTATGATGATGTGAAATGTTTGCAATAATGATGAAAAATCTGATAAAATGATGATAAAAAAGTAATCGTTCCACTTAAAATTAAAAAAAGGAAAAAAATCCCTAAGTCGAAAAAAGGGGAAAATCTACGAAATAAGCTTTTTTAGAAATATTCAAAAACCGCCTTTTCGATTCAATGTAATTTGGGAATTATTAGGGTAAAATGAAATAATTATTAAAATTATTGGATCGAATTTTTTTTTTGTTTGTTTTATTATTATTATTATTATTTTTAATTATTTTATTTTTATTATTATTATTATATTATTATTTATTATTATTATTATCTTAATAAAAATAATGTTTTTAATGTTATTACTACTACTAAAAAAAAATGCAATAAACTGTTTTAAAAATATGATAAGATAACAATAATAATAATAGTTTTAAATTAATTATTATCAATATTGTTATTTTTAATCATTAATATTCCTTTAAATTAGCATTTGGAGAAAAAAAAAAATTACAAAAAGGGCGTAAAAATTGAAAGAATGAAAAAATTATTATAAAAAAAATTATTTTATTGTTATTATTTTGTTAATCCTATTTTAAAGTTGTTATTATAAGTTAATTGAAAAAGGGGACATAACTCTGAAATAATTAAAAATAATGAAATTACATGAAAATTTGTTTTAGGTCATGACAATAATGAGAAAAAGATGATAAAAATGAAATTTTTGAAAACTTTCATTATTATTTTTATTATTTTTTTATTATTATTTTTATCAATTATTTTTATTTTTGCTATTCCCAAAAAAAAATTTATAATAACTGAAATAAAAACAATAATAAGACAATAATAATAAAGTTATTTTATAATAATATTATTATTATTACTATTGTTTTATTATCATTATTTTACTTTATTATTAGAAAATTTAAAAAAATAACATTATAGCTGTAATAATTACAAAACAGCGATAATAATTAAAAGAAGATATACATAATTATTATAAAATCTTTATTTTTGTTACTATTATTGGTATTTTTTATTGCGTTGTTATTTTTTAGTAGTAAAATTGCAAAAAATATATATATAATTTGCATATTATACTATAATTACAATAATAATTAAAAAATGATAATGAGATAATATAGAAATAATGATAATATAGATGATAATAATGAGGAAATGAAAAAAAAGGATGATGATAAAAATAACAATGATGAAAATAATGATGGGATGATGAAAAACTATAATCGTGTCTATTTTGATTAAAAAAGGAAAATTAAAAAAAAAATTTCCCCAAAGTCAAAAAAATAAAAAAAATCTACGAAAATAGTTTTTTGAGAAGAAATTCCAAAATGCGTTTTGGGTTTTCAGGATGTTTTTTCGAAATTTATTAGGTTATAATGAAATGATGATAAATCATGAAATTGATGATAGAGATGAGAATTTACATAAAAATTTCATTAATTTTATTATTTTTTATTTTGTGTTTTTATTTTATCTTTTTTTATATCTTTATCATTATTATTATTTTTTTATTACTTTTATTATATCTTATTGTTTTTATCATTATTAATTATATTATTTTATATTATTTATTATTTTATTATTTTTTTATATTATATCTTTATTTTATTATTTTTATTTTTATATTTATTATTTTTGTTATTACATCTCTTTTAAAAAAAAAATATTTATTATAAAAAAACAACGATATGATTATAATAATAATAGTTAATTTTATTATTATCATTATTATTATTTTTGTTATTAAATTTTAATATTATTTTTTATAAAAATAAAAATAATTTTTTTTTATTTTTATTATTTTTATTATTATTATATTATTACAATTATTATTACTATCATATTATTGATATTTTTATAAAAATTATTTTTATTATCATTTTTATTTTTATTATATTTTTTATTATTTTTAAATATTTTATTATTTATTTTATTATCATTAAAAAAAAGTTTATCTATAATAATAACATAGAATATAATAAAAATAGTTATCATAAAAATAATATTTTTTATTATCATTATTTTTTTATTACTTTTTTTAATAGTATAATTAAAAAAAAAAGTTATTATACTGTAAAAATTACAATAATAGGATAATATTTAAAAGAAATTATATAATATCATTGTTATACAACATGGGTTATTATTAAAATTGAAAAAAAATATTTATATTGTAGCTGCAATAATTGCAAAATAATGATAATAGCGAGAAAATGATGAAGATTGATGATAATGATAAAAGATAAAGACGATAATAATGATGAAAGATATGTTAAAACAGTAATCGTTTCCATTTATAATTAAAAGAAAAAAAAAAAAGTCGGAAAAGCGCAAAAAAAGTAGCCCTTTTTAGAATGTATTTCCAAAAAGAAGGGTTTTTAGATTTCAAAGATAATATTTCTATATAAGGGTAATAATGATATAAATTTTCAAAACGTATTAAGACAATAATGATGATAAATTGGGAAAAATGAGAAATTTTATAAAATTTCATTTTTAAATAATAATAATAATTATTATTATTATTATTATATTTTATTTATTATTATTATTTTTATTTTATTATTTTTTATTATTATTTTTATTTTTGTTGTTGTTCTTTTTATCATTGTGATTATTTTTTTATTATTATTATTATTATTTTTTTTACATATTATCAAATCATTTTTGTTTTTATTTTATTATTTTATTTTATTATTACTATCATTATTATCATTTTTATTTTCATTGCCAAAAAATGTTTTAATTTTTTTAATAATAACAATAATAATGATAATAATAAAAAATAGTTGTGATAATATATTTTTACTTTTTTTTATTATCTTTTTTTTCTTTTATTTTAAGTATAATTTCAGAAAAAAAATATTATGACTGAATAATTACAATAATAACGTAATTTTTAAAAAGAATATATATGCTACGCCAGGGGGTTTTTTCTCTGTGCAAAATGTGTTAACATGAAAAAAGGAGACCTGGGCATGGTTAACATGAAGGGACCCGGGCAAACATGACGCAGCTGACTGTGAGGGAGGAACAAGCCCAAGACGCGGTTGGGGGCTGCCCCTTTTTTTTTCCAAAAAATTTTTTTTGAAACATCGGGTGTGACTGTGGGCCTGTAGGGTATAATTGTCTCTTCTTAATGAGAGTTTCAAGTAAAAGGAGGAATTCACTCACGAATCTTCAAAATATACATTTATTACAAAAACATTCTAAAACACCAAAAAAAAGGTAAACACCAAACATTAAAACAATACGGGAACCAGAAACCTAAAAACAAGACAAGGGGAGCCACTCAGTTCTTATCATACAAAAAATGAAAAACTTAAAAATATCCCACCCTTACTGCCGTTTTAAAACCTCGTCCTTACGACCCCGCTTAGGGGAAACCAAAAAGAAAAAAAACAACGTCATAGGCTTCCACCGGGTGTAACATCGGCCGCTTAGGACGTCTCAACCGATGCCCCTGCCTACACCCTTCTTCTCTTTCTTTCTTCTTGTTGGATTTTCTTGGCTAATCAACCAGCGGGCATGTGGCCAGGTTATTAAGCCAATGGATCATAGTTTATTCTGTCAAATCTAGATAAGGTCATAAGTTTTGTCTCCCTTAAAAAGTGATTACTTTACTTATTATTTTATCATATCTGATAAAAAAGTTGATTCGTAAAATCTTTTTATTTTTCATTCTGAATAATTTAATAGTCTGCCTGTCTCTGGTTTGAATGTCTAGGGCATTACTATTAGTAGATGATTAATGTGAGGGTGGTGGTACATTGAGGGGCAACTGTGTTAGAGGAAATGTTCTCTCTATATAGGGAGGAGGTGGGTGATTTTAGTGGCGTTGACCCTGAGACGAGCCACACCACTCCTCCCTTCTGATTTTCCTGTGGCGGTGTCCCACAAGTTCAATTGTTGGCCTTGATTATGTGTGAGTTGGAGGTTGGTCCACTCCACTTTGCCACAGGAGATGTATTTTGCTTTATAAGAGACACAAAACACCTGGATCTGTACGGACTATGCGTAAGGTCCAAGATCGCCAGGTTGACCCGGGCTAATTGTCAGGCCTGCTCATTGCCATGGATACCAGAGTGGCCTGGTACCCATATTAGCTGACATTGATGTGTGGCACCATGTAGCTTTACGAATGATATACCCAGAAGTTCATTTGGTTTGAGTTCTAATGATTAAGGCTTAAGTGAACTAATGAATCAGAAAAATTAATATTCTATCGTGGGTCGTCGATAGTGCAAAATCAAGAGCTTTATCAATGGCAAAAAAGTTCAGCAAGAAGATCGATGTATGATTCCGGCAGTCTGAACTTTAGTTCACAATTCAGTCGACCATACACCCGCACCCACACACTCTTCTGTCTTGGGAAGCCGTCGGTATATATATGAAAAAAAGGGAGATGTTTAATAAGGATCTCTCATGAACCTCTGGCGTACCTTCCACCTCCGGCGCCAGGCCTTGCTGGATTGGTCGCCCCCCCCAGTTCCATGATGGAAAAGTTGGGAGTTTCCATGGACGTATATTGGACTGAAAAGGGTCGAGGTAGAGAGATCTATACAGACTTTCTCGACGAGGTCGTGGGAGTCTCCGTGGCAAAGGGCCTAATTGCCACTATTGCCATCTAGGGTGGCTCGGGTCTGAGCCACCTTTGCGGCATAGCTCAAGGCTAACTGCCGCGTCTGAGTCGGAGGGGAGGTACTCCTGACTCCACTCAAGGACGCTCGATCCGAGTGCACGTTCAGGGCTCCAAGAACCACACGCAAACAGGCATTCTGTACAGCATCAAACCTTTCAAACTTGTTTTTCTCCCCCCCCCGTATTGCCGAACCATACACGATTGCCCCCATAATCTACTTTAGACCTAATCAGGGATTTATATACCATTAGCAAAGACTGTCTATCAGCTCCCAATTTGTTACAGAAATGCACTTTATTAAATTCAGTGTGTTTGACATTTATTCTTTTAAAATGACCAATGTGGTTTTCCAATTTGAGTATACTATCAACGTAGCCCCAAGAAACTTGCAGAATTTGAATAGGTATTGGGTGGTTGTCTAGAGTTAGCCTGATGTTCGTCTGTCTCCTACGTGAAAAAATTACCCCAATACTCTGTGAATGGAAACTTTAAAAAAAAAAAACCCCACTGGAGGCCCCAGTTATGAATTCATATCCAGTGCCAATTGGATGCCGAGTTGCTGAGAATTCGCATTAGTGCTGGAATGCCATAATGCACAATCATCAGGTAAGGAGTATTTAAAGATTCCTGAGGAGGAGTGGTAAGATGTCCTTGATCATACATAAAAATAATGTTTGGTGACAAGACACTTCCTTGTGGGACCCGTTGTTGCTGGACAAAAAATGTCCGAAAAAAGGTGACATGTCGGAGAATAATTGTGACAGCAAAAGTTCTGTCAGAAATGAAATTGAATAAAAACAAAGCAAGTTGTCCAAGTAATCCAAAAGCATAAAGTTTTTGAGTAGGCCATATCGCCATGTAATGTCGTAGCTGTTCTATATCTAAAAATATGAAATCAAAAAATTCGTTTGGGCAATGGCCTCTTGAATATGACTGTCAGCTTACTAGCTGATCGAGAGTTTGGGTCCCTTGCGGAAAGCCGCACTGCTTCATCAACTAGTAAATTACTGGAAATTTAAACAAATGAGAATAGCCTACTGTTAACATCGTTCCATGACCTTGATAAGCAACTTGTCAACGCAATTGGGCCGTAGGAGATGGCAGTCTGGGGATTCCCCCCTCCTTTCAATATGGGGAATGATGTGGGCAAAGTGCCATGAGTTTGGGAAAAGTGTGACTTTTCCAAATTTCATTGTACACTTCTAGCAACTTACTCATAGTCATCATGATTAAGGATGCTTCATCATCTCATATCGAATCTCATCGGGGCCTGGGGATGTTCCTCTACAGGGCTTCTAGGGTCGGACAAAGATCATCCATTGTTAGATCTTTATTGTAAATCAAATCATACTCCTGTGGCAAAGTGAATTGGTTGCAGCTCCGCCTCTTCCTGATGTCAGGAAGGTGGGGATGGTAATAGCCAGAAGCTGCTTGATGAGGAAACTGCCTGGCGATGTGCATTAGCAATGTCTCTAGGTGAATCGAAAATTAGTGCCCTCGTGGAATGATGTTATTAATTTAAAAAGATGATTTTTTCTTATTGATTTTTATTGATATGGACCAAAACCTCCGATATTTTTGTATTGTATGATTGTAGAGACAAAGCTCCGCCAAGAGTCTCTTTTTGCTTGTCTATACTCTACGAGCCCTAGCTCTTGTAGTTTGTCGTTGCAAAAGTTCTCAATTTGTGATGTATTTTTGAAAAAGCCTGTAGGCCTATTGCGTCGGCACAGGCTCACGCCCGGCAATCTGGTGTCCACATGGAACTCTATGCTAAACGCTATCTGTCGAAAAGTTTTAGAGAATGGATAGCAATGCTGTTCTATAAGCGAATTTTGAATATTGTTACTTTATTCATCAATGGTTTCTCAAAAATTCGAGCTTGACGCTCCTTGTTGGAGGCAGACCCAGTCTGCTCGTTTTACGTTTCCCCAATTTAGGCGCTGAAGGGCGTTTCACTGTTTCCGCATGAAGTATTTAATTCAAAATAGGAAGATGGATCGCTTCCCAACGGAGTCGTTCAATGGTGTGCCACAGGCACTTAGGCTGCTATTGATGAAAGAGACCAGTGATAAGTCATAAAGCTCAAATTCCGGTATTAATCGTCACCCGCGTCGGACTACCATCATTCAGAAGGGACTAAATCAGACTCATTAAGCAACTTAACTACTTTCACCTTACCATTCCACCCGAGGGAAACCATAAGTATGAGGAGCATTAAAAGTCAGCTAAAATACTTCATTTTGTGCAGGAACGTTCCTGAAGAGCAAGAGCTCATCATAGGCGATCACTGCAATCAGGGATAATAAAGTGAACATATAGCCAGATACGTGCCATAATTTTTACTTTGCATTTGCGACCCCCCAAAAAACTCAACAGTTAGAATCAATAGTCACTTCTGTAAAAGGAGGCTTTGGTGGATGACATGCGCCCCCGCCTCCACCCCTACCCTCACGATCCTTCCGACATAAATGGAGTTCCTCAGCGAAAAACGACCTCGGTAAGAGACGAGGTGTTTTAAATGCGTTTCTGGAGAACGATAATATCGGGAGCATGGACGAGGCTAAATAATTTAGGTCATTTACTTTAGATCTAAGACTTCGACAGTTGCCATTGTATAATGTCGACGCGAAAGATTACGTTTTATGGGGTTTGGAAGTGCCTTGTCACCAGATTTTTTCTTCTTTTTTTGGGAGGGAGACGCCTCCTCTCCCTCGCTTCCCGGCGGACCTCTCTCGGATTGGTTTGGAGACAGAGCCCCATGTCCTGCAACTCCTGGCGAGGGAGGACGACTGACAGATTGCGATCTGCTTCTCTCACGAGAAGCCGATCGCGAGCCAGACGAGTCCTCCACAGGAGTAGCCCGGACGGGAAGGTGCGCTCCGGGACTGTGATTCAGTATCAGCCTCCTTATGATGTTTAGACATGGGTGATGCATAGTCATTTGATCAACCAATTTGGTCAATGATAAAACTTTAATATTTAATCTTTAAACCGTTTGTTTAAGTTCCAGCAATTTCCTTATCCTTGGCTGCAAGCTGTTGACTGACATTACTTGCACTAGGGGTGATGTTAGTTACGCTTCAGCATAGAAGTATCGGTTTGTGTGTCAAACTTTCCACTTTACTCTTAGCTTCAGATAACTAACTTCATGTTTTCTCATATATGCCAATGTCTCAGTCTCCTTCTTCAGGATGCTGCATCAGCAGATCCTGACTGAGGGGACTCACAGTAGAACATTTGGAGATTGGATAGTACAATGTGATGGTGTCATGGGCTTCAGCACAATTTCGGCAAACAACTTACTCGAGTCTTGATCAATACATCTTAATGAGGGGTGTCCGATTTTTGGCCATCTATTACCAATGCATTGGCTTTTGGACATAAGGTCTTACTTGCACACGTTCATAAACCGACGTGGACATACTCTGGGATTTTGTTTAAGGCAAAGGTCAAAAACCAGTCCAGTTTCTTTCGCATATTCCCGTTCCTTCTTGGTCATACAATGAACCTTCCACTAAGTCTTGGTCCTTCATGCTCTCAAGAATTTCACTTTCTTCCATTCGTCCTCAAATCCCTTGTGAAAGATTACTCCCTTACAGGTATTTGGGCCAATAGGAATAGTTACTTTAACCGAAGATCATGAATTTGCGTCAGCTTTAAGTAAATCCTTATCTGGGAGTTGTATTGTACTTTAAACAAGGAGGCTTCCATCTCGCATTTTTTGACAAAATCAAATCCCGCCGTCCACTTGAACATCAAGGACCTGTTGATGATAAAGGGGTTCACGTTCCAAAAGCGATTGATTTTCATTCAAGCATTTTACATTCGCGAACGTGCATTCTCGGTGGGATTTGAAAAGTGGTCTTCCTAGTTTTCATTAGGTAAGGGTTTCCACTGAATCAGTGTCGAATTTGTGCTTAGGACGGTCATTGAGTCGCCCCTCCTCCTGAGGAGGAGAACTGGGGTTAGCCGGGGTATCATTCATCCTGGGTATCGGACCAGGTCCCGACCTTGTCTCAAAATTTTGTCACTGAAAGGGATCAAAGGCTCTTAACTTTTTGGTATCAACCTATCACGCAATAGCTAAGAGAGTAAATCAGTTTATTCGTCCTCTACCCCCCCAGTGGAAGCCTGTGGTTGCGTTCTCCAGTACCACAAGCGAGGGATTGAGTTATGTGTGGGACACTTCCCTACCGCCGAACTGCCTAGGCGAAGGACGGTAAGTAGAATGCCAAACCCCCAAGCGAATACGGGAGTCAGCAGGAACTCCGGTAGGCTCAGGAAAGCACATTAAGAGGAAATATTAGACAAAGAAAAAAAGATGCGCCCAAAGGACGCCCCCAGACTACTGGGCCTTCCTACCCAGGGGTCAAAGCCAAAGGGCTACCTGGTATAGAAGAGAGCTGCGGGTCTGAGGTGGGTGCCTGACTACGATACTGTAGGCCTCGTGTCACCTGCAAATCTAGAGCACTGAAGGTGCTGGCAAAGCACAATAATGTTCTGTAATCTACAGAGTTTTTACTTAAATTTATTTACTTACGAAAAAACTCAGAAAGCAACTAATGCCTAGCGAACGAGAGCCCGGGCCTCCAGGGTAACTCTTGTGGCCACAAGACGTATTGGTTTATTGCTGCTGCGTTAAACAAGGTGTGTTCTCATCAAAAATTCAAACACGAGTGGCCTACCACCGCTCAGTTCCCGGGCTATATATAGCAGACCCCAGCAAGGATTTTATTAGTGGGCTAGTAACTAGCCCCGGGAAACGAACTACTTTCGGTCTTCCTCCCTAGATGGCGTGGCAGCGTTCCGCCGAAGAAGATAGCTTTCTTTGCTAATCACGGGGTTACAAATCACTATCCCATATAAAAATAGCATTTGAACAAGGTTAAAAAGTTTAATCAATGCCTAAAAGAAAGTTAGGCAGCTTTTACCCCGGCTTAAAAGGTGCATATAAAAACTGTTAAAAGAAAATGGCTAATGGTTCCATTAAAATCAAGAGATCAAGTACACGACAAAATCATATATAATATATAACTAATAAAAAATAAATTAAAAAAAGTATGAAGGAAGAGCATCGTCCACGTGGTTTGCGCGGGCAAGGCGGCCTTCTTCATTGGGGAGACTCAGGCATTCCCAGTGCTCCGGCGCTATGGCTAGGTATGGGTCACTACAAATAAGTATATATTTTGTGCAATAATACTAATAACCACCAACAAGGATAATGAGTAATAACAATATAATAACAATAATAACTATTTATAATTAATTATTTATATCATATATCTTAATTAGTATCGTTATTACTGGTAATTTATTACTGTTATAATAATTATTTTTTGCAATTATAATACCAGACAAATAATATAATGATAATAATAACAATTAATAATACTAATAACAATATTATAAACCACGAGCATTATAGTATTAATACTATACTATTATGTATTTATGTTATTATTACAGATATAATAGATTTTTTGGCAATGATACTAATAATTAAGTAATAGTAATAATTAATAATAATATAATAATAATAATAATAATAATATAAATAATAATAATAATAATTGTAATAATATTCAAATGTTATAAAATTCTCTGTATTCTCACTTTATCATCATTATTGTTAATGATTAATACAATTCTGTAATTATTATCCATATACCTAATAATTGCGAAATCACCAAAGAAATCGAAAAAAAAACGTCATTTTGGGAGCTATACTCTCAAAAGGCTATATTTCGCTCGATTTTGCGTTTTTCGACTTTTGGGAATGTTTTTTCTATACCTGTTTTTTTTTTTTTTTCTATTATATATGGACACAATTCCTATTATTATCATCTCGTTATCATGATTATCATCATATTATCCGTTATCATCATCATTATCATCATTATCATCATTATCATATTCATTATCATCATATGCAATATATCATCATTATGCAATTGTTATCATTATTATTGCAATTATGGGAGTTATAGTATATATTTTTGCCAATAATACTATAACCACAACAATAATACTAGTAATAACAATAATACTAACAATAATAACGATTTTATAATAATTATTTATGTCATTATCTTAATTAGTGATCGTTATTACTTGTTAATCTATTACTGTTATAATTAATTTTGCAATTATGCTCCCAGTACAAATAATAATAATGATAAATAATAACAATAATAATACTAATAACAATATTATAAACCCCTAGAATTCTAATTATTATTATACTTATTACTTATTATTATATTGCTATTATTACAGATATAATAGATTTTTTGGCAATGATACTAATAATAAGATAATAGTAATAATAATAATAATAATATAATATAATAATAAAATAATAATAATAATAATAACATAATAATACTAATAATTTTAATAATATTCAAATGGTTATCAAATTTCTTTATTCTCACTTTTTATCATCATTATGTTATGATGAATACAATTCTGGTAATTATTTATCATTATTACCCTAATAATGCCGAAATCACCAAAGAAATCGAAAAAACGTCATTTCGAGATACTCTCAAAAGGCTATATTTCGCTAAATTTTGCGCGTTTTCGGACTTTTGGGAATGTTTTTCTTATACCTTTTTTATATTATAAATGGACACAATTACACTAATTATCATCATCGATATCATGATTATTCATCATTAATATCGTTATCATCATCATTATCATCATTTATCATCATTATCATCCATTCATTATCATCATTATTTGCATTTTATCTCATCATTATTGCAATTGTTATCATTATTATTGCATTATTGGAGTTATGAATATATATTTTTGCAGTAATACTAATAACCACAACAATAATAATAGTAATAACAATAATAATACTCAAATAATAAAGATTTTATCATAATATTATATAATTATCTTAATTAGTATCGTTATTACTGTAATTATTACTGTTATAATAATTATAGTCTTGCAATTATACTACCAGTACAAATAATAATAATGATAATAACAACAATAATAATATAATAACAATATTAAAACACTTAGCATTATTATTATTATAACTTATCACTTATTATATTATAGTTATTATTACAGATATTAATAGATTTTTTGGCAATGCATATAATAATTAAAGATACTAGTAATAATTAATAATAATAATTAATAATAATAATAATAATAATATAATAATAATAATAATTAATAATAGTAATAATAATAATAAAAAAACAATTTCAAACAAAAAAAAAAAAAAAAAAAAAAAAAAAAATAATAATAATAATACTAATAATACTAATTTTAATAATATTCAAATGTTATCAGAATTCTCTTTATTCTCACTTTTATCATCATTATTGTTATGAGTAATACAATTCTGGTAATTATTAGATTATTACACTAATAATTGCCGAAATCACAAAGAACGAAAAACAACTCATTTTAGAGTATACTCTCAAAGGCTATATTTCGCAGATTTGCCGCTTTTTCGACTTTGGGAATGTTTTTCTTATACCTTTTTTATATTAATATGGACACAATTCCGTCTTATTAGCCATCAATGTTATCATAATTATCATCATTATATCGTTTATCATCATCATTATCATCATTATCATCATTATCCATCATTATCCATCATCATTATCATCATTATGCAATTATATCATCCATTATTGCAATTGTTATCATTATTATTGCACATTATTGGAGTTATAGTATATATTTTTGCAATAATACTAATTACCACCAACACTAATAATAGTAATAACAACAAAATAACAATTATAACGATTTATAATAATTATTATACATTATCTTTAAATTAGTATCGTTATTACTGTAATTATTACTGTTATAAAAATATTTTGCAATTATAATACTAGTTACAATAATAATTAATTTGGGGGGATAAATAATAACAAAATAATACTAATAACAATATATAAACCACTAGCATATTATTTATTATACTTATACTTCATTATTATTATTGTTATATTACAGATATAATAGATTTTTGGCAATTGATACTAATAATTAAGATAATAGTAATAATAATAATAATAATAATAATAATAATAATAAATAATAATAATAATAATATAATAATAATAATAATAATAATAATAATAATTTTAATAATATTCAAATGTTATCAAAATTCTCTTTTATTCTCACTTTTATCATCATTATGTTATGATTAAACAATTCTGGTAATTATTATCCATTATTACCCTAATAATTGCGAAATCACCAAAGAAATCGAAAAACGTCATTGGAGCTATACTCTCAATAGGCTATATTTCGCTAGATTTTGCCGCCTTTTCGACTTTGGAATGTTTTTCTTATACCTTTTTTATATTATATATGGACACAATTCCTCTTATTATCATACATCGTTATCATGATTATCATCATTATTATCGTTTATCATCATCATTATTCAATCATTATCATCATATCATCATATCCATCATCATTATCATCATTATTGCAATTATTATCATCCATTTTGCAATTGTTATCCTTATTATTGCAATTATTGGAGTGTAGTATATATTTTTGCAAAATACTATAACCACAACAAAATAATAGTAATAACAATATAATAAAACAATAATAACGATTTTATAATAATGTATTTATATTCATATCTTAATTAGTATCGTTATTTACTGTAATTATTACTGTTATACATAATTATTTTTGCATTTAATAACTACCAGTACAAATAATAATAATGATAATGATAACATAATAATACTAAGTAAAACAATATTATAACAACTAGCATTATTATTATTTACTTTATACTTATTATTATTATTGTTATATTTACAGATATAATAGGATTATTTTTTGGGCAATGATACTAATAATTTAAGATAAGAGTAATAATAATAATAATAATAATAATAATAATAATAATAATAATAATAATATAATAATAATAGAATAATAATAATTTTAATAATATACAAATGTTAATTCAATCATTCTCTTTATTCTCACTTTTATCACATTATTGTTATGATTAATACAATTCTGGTAATTATTATCATTATTACCCTAATTAATTGCCGAAAGCACCAAAGAAATCGAAAAAAAACGTCATTTGGAGTATACTCTCAAAAGGCTATATTCGCTAGATTTTGCCCTTTTCGACTTTTGGGAATGTTTTTCTTATACCTTTTTTATATTAATATGACCACACATTCCTTATTATCATCATGTTATCATGATTATAATCATTATTTATCGTTATCAACATCATTATCATCAGTATCATCATTATCATAATCATAATCATTATTGCAATTATATCATCATTATTGCAATTGTGACAATTATTATATCAATTATTTGGAGTTATAGTATATATTTGCAATAATACTAAAAAAACACAACAATAATAATAGTAATAACAAATAATAATAACAATACTAACGATTTTATAATAATTATTTTATCATTATCTTAATTAGTATCGTTCTTAACTGTAATTATTACTGTTATAATAATAATTTTGGCAATAATTACTACCAGTACAAATAATAATAATGATATAATAACAAAAATAATACTAATAACAATATTATAACCATAGCATTATTATTAGTATACTCTATACTATTATTATTATTGTTATATACCCCCAGATATATAGATTTTTAGGCAATGATACTAATAAATTATAGATACTAGTAATAATTAATAATAATAATGATAATAATAATAATTAATAATAATAATAATAATAATAATATAAAATAATAATAATATTTAAGAATATTCAATGTTATCAAAATCTCTTATTCGCACTTTTATCATCATTATTGTGATGAGTACAAAAATATAATGATAATAATAACAATAATAAACTAATAACATATTATAACCCTAGCATATTATTATTTACTTAACGTATATTATATTGTTATTATTACGATATATAGATTTTTTGGCAATGATACAATAAATAAGAAATAGTAATAATAATAATAATAATAATAATAATAAGAATAATGATAATTAATAATAATAATAATTAATAATATAATGATAATAATAATAATAATAATAATAATAATAATTTTAAATAATATTCAATGTATCTAAAATTCTCTTATCTCACTTTTATCATCCATTAGTGTTATGATTAATACAATCTGGTTAATATTATCATTATTACCCTAATAATTGCGAAAATCACCAAAGAAATCGAAAAAACGTCATTTTGGGAGTATACTCTCAAAAATGCTATATTCGCTAGATTTTGCCCCTTTTTCGACTTTTGGGAATGTTTTTCTTATATCTTTTTTATATTATATATGAAACAATTCCTTTATTATCATCATCGTTATCATGATTATCATTCATATTATCGTATCCATCATTCTTATCATCATTATCATCATTATCATCATCATTATCATCATTATTGCAATTAATTATCATCATTATTGCAATTGTATCATTATTATTGCAATCATTGGAGTTATGTATATATTTTTGCAAAATCAAATAACCGCAAACCAATAATAATAGTAATAACAATAATAATAACAATAATAAACGATTTTATAATAAATTATTTTATATCATTATCTTAATTAGTATTCGTATTACTGTAATTATTACCTGTTATAATAATTATTTGCAGATATTACATACAGTACAAAATCAATAATAGAAATGATAATAATAACAATAACAATAAAAATAAACAATATTATAACCACTAGCATTATTAATTATTATCCTTTATACTTATTATTATTATTGGTATTATTACAGATATAATAGATTTTTTGCAATGATACTAATAATTAAGATAATTAGTATAATTAATATAATAATAATAATAATAATAATAAGAATAATAATAATAATAAATAATAATAATAATAATTTTAATAATATTCAAATGTTATCAAAATTCTCTTTATTTCTCACTTTATCATCATTATTGTTATGATTAATAACAATTCTGGTAATTTATTCTCATTATTACCATAATAATTGCGAATTCACCAAAGAAAGAAATAAAAAAAAACGTCATTTTTTTTTTTGGAAGTATACTCTCAAAGGCTATATTCGATAGATTTTGCGCTTTTTCGACTTTTGGGATGTTTTCTTATACCTTTTTTCTATTATATATGAAACAATTCCTCTATTTATCATCATCGTTATCATGATTATCAATCATTATTTCGTTATCATAATCATTATCACCATTATCATCATTATTATTATCATTATCATCATTTTGCAATTATTATTCATTATATTGCAATTGTTATCATTATTATTGCAATATTGTAGTTATAGTGTATATATTTTTGCAATAATACTAATAAACCACAACAATATAATAGTAATAAACAATTAATAATAAACAATAAAAACGATTTTATAAATTATTGTATATCATATCTTAATTAGTTATCGTTATTACTGTAATTCATTACTGTTATAATAATATTTTTGCAATATATACCAGTACAAATAATAATAATGATAATATATAACAATAATAATACTAATAACTAATATTATAACCACTAGCATTATTATTATATACTTTATACTTATTATTATTATTGTTATTATTACAGATATAATAGATTTTTTGGCAATGATAATCAAATGAAGATAATAGTAATAATAATAATAATAATAATAATAATAATAATAATAAAATTTAATAAATAATAACAATAAATAATAATAGTAATAATAATAATATAATAATACTAATAATAATAATAATAATTTGAATAATATTCAAATGTTATCAAAATTCTCTTTATTCTCACTTTTATCATCATTATTGTTGATTAATACATTCTGGTAATTATTATCATTATTACCCTAATAATTGCCAAATCACCAAAGAAATCGAAAAAACGTCATTTTGGAAATATACTCTCAAAAGTATATTTCGCTAAAAATTTTTGCAGCTTTTCTCGACTTTTGGATGTTTTTCTTATAAACTTTTTTATATTATATATCGGACACAATTCCTCTTATTATCATCACGTTATCATGATTATCATCATTATTATCCGTTATCATATCATTATCATCATTATCATCATTATCATCATTATCATCATTTATTATCATCATTATTGCAATATTATCATCATTATTGCAATAATGTTTATATTATATTCAATTATTGGAGTTATAGTATATATTTTTGCAATAATACTAATAACCACAACAATAATAAAGTATAAAATTAATAATACATAATAACGATTTTATAATAATTATTTATATCATTATCTAATTAGTATCGTTAATTACTGTAATTATTACTGTTATAATAATATTTTTGCAATTATCTACCTCAAATAAATAATGATAATAATAACAATAATAATACTAATACAATATTATACACAATAGCATTATTATTATTATACTTATACTTATTATTATTATTGTTCTTATTACAGATATAATAGATTTTTGGCAATGATACTAATAATTAGATAATATAATAATAATAATAATAATAATAATTAATATAATAATAATAATATAATAATAATAATATATAATTTAATAATATTCAAATGTTATCAATATTCTCTTATTCTCCTTTTATCATCATTATTGTTATGATTAATACAATTCTGGTAATTATTATCATTATTACCCTAATAATTGCCGAAATCACAAGAAATCGAAAAACGTCATTTGGAGTATACTCTCAAAAGGCTATATTTCGCTAGATTTTGCCGCTTTTCGACTTTTGGGAATGTTTTCTATATACCTTTTTATATTATATATGACACAATTCCTCTTATTATCATCATCGTTATCATGATTATCATCATTATTATCGTTATCATCATCATTATCATCATTATCATCATTATCATCATCATTATCATCATTATTGCAATTATTATCATCATTATTGCAATTGTTATCATTATTATATCAATTATTGGAGTTATAGTATATATTTTTGCAATAATACTAAAAACCACAACAATAATAATAGTAATAAACAATAATATACATAAACGATTTATAATAATTATTTATATCTTATCTTAAT
>NW_023647318.1:0-5000 GCF_015228065.2 Penaeus monodon
GGTTGTGTGTGTGTTTTTGTGTGTGTGTGTGTACACACACCAGCTCATATATAAAATATATATATATATATATATATATATATATATATATATATATATATATATATATATATATATATATATATATATATTTATCAAATATATATATATATATATATATATATATATTATATATATATATATATTATATATATATATATATTCTATATATATATATATATATAATTATATATATATTTTATATATATATTAATATATGTGTGTGTACACACACACACACAAAAACCCACCAACCACACCACACACCACACCCACAACACCCCACACACACACCACACAAAAACCACACACATGTATTAGACAAGAATATGTAATGGAACAAGATCTGAATAAGGTCTCGGAAAAGGGTCAAGGCCGAAGGTCTTACCTCTAACTAACGACGTGGTAAGGTCATCGAAGCCCCATTGACTAACATTCAAGTTAAGACAGGCATTTTTCATTGATACAGATTTGCTGATTTATGAATTAATTTAGCGCTTTTCCAGCTAAGGGGTGACTTTGATCACGTAAATGAACGAAACACGCATGTGATTTCTGGCATATCTACCATCACGTTTATGTTTCACTAATTCTTTTTTTTGGCGACACATATTTTATGTGTGTATTTGTGTGCGTGTGTGTGTATGTGTGTGTGTGTGTGTGCGTGTGTGTGTGTGTGTGTGTGTGTGTGTGTGTGTGTGTGTGTGTGTGTGTGTGGGGTGGTGTGTGTGTGTGTGTGCATCTGCAATTCCGTATGCGTCTATGTCTGCCTGCGTCTGTCAATATATATGTGTATATGCGCAAATGTACCCAAAAGCGTACAGTGCTATATCACCCCAAATCTGACTCACAAACTTCAACTTACATGACAGCATAAACCAAGTTACAAGGGAAGCGACGTGTCAGTGTTTTTAAACTATCTCACGTCATTTCAATATCACGGTGCCAATTTCTCTTTCTGAATCAGAGAACGCAGACCAAATTCAACCAAAGTCACCGAATTCATCTATTATGAACTAGGTCGAACGAATTTATCATATACCATTTAAGAAAGGTCGAATTTCAATTATATTGCTAAAAAATTCGGGCTTACATTATGTAAGTGTAAAGCTGCAGAGTCATCGGTGCTTGGGTTATCACATCTGAGGCGATAAAGGGGGGTCTATAAAAAACTAATGTTGTTAATAATGTTAGATTTCAGGTGTACGAAATTTTCTAAAATACAAATGAATATCTTTTATGGTGAAAGATCAGACAGAAACTATACAATGTAAGGAAGGATTCAATAAATAGCTTGCAATTAATTATTCAAATGTATTAATAATTGTGTCGAGTTAGACACAAGTTTAATACGTAATTAGAAGTTGAAACAAAATGTCCCGCTTTTTAAATTCTGCAATCATAAAGCTTTATAAAAAGGGCCTGATAATAAAAATTAATTTATTTATTCTTTTTTTTATTTTATTTTTTTATTTTTAATATAATGAGATTAAGCTTTTGCAAACGCCGAAGGTCACGTTGCCTGCAGATACCTAGTTAAGCAAAGTAAAAAAAAAAAATATGATAAAAATAGATAGATAAATGAATATTAGGAGTTTCACTCTCCGGCTATAAAATTTTGGGGTAAGCAGGTTTCCAGAGCAAAAGCCTTTCTGATTCCTCATGTCACAGAAAAAAGCGAGAACAGAATCTGTCCAATTTTGTATCTCCTATATACCCTGTTACTCATAAAGGGAAAAATAAGCGGGAAGCTCAGTAACTAAAATAAATATTTATAGCTATTTCAAATAAATATTTGAAATATCTATAAATCTGTCCCTTTTATGTGCTCATGTGGAGTAAGGTTTTCAGTGCATGAATGTTTGAACACATACATACCTAAAATGAAAAAGGAAAGGGATGGAGAGTACCAAAAAAGATCCAGAGAGAGGAAATAGGAGCGGATTGCCAATGCCCTGTGTTTTTGAATGCTTCGATATCGGGCACGATATTGCACCATCAAAAATTACGGAAATGACCCCAAAGTGAATGGGAGGGTATAATCTTAGTAATCAGGGAAAATATGCGCCAGTCTCACTAAATTATTTGACAATCTCTCTTGTTCACTGGTAGTCGGGGCTTAATTATCTTAATTACGAAAGCAAATAGAAAGTAATCACACATGTGTAACATGTAAACAACAATAACGAAAAACGAATTATTAGTATGATATGAAAAAAATCGCAAAAAGAATCTCCACCCCCTCCCCCGTCCCGACATAGGTTATAAGGAAAAGTTTTCCAACATGATTTCAAAGACAAAAAGTTTTTTCCCTCGTTGTTACATAAACTTCTTCCGTAAGTTTATTTTCCGAGTTTGATTCGCGATGATGAATCTGTCGCTTTGTAAATATTTTTTGAGAGAAAAAAACCCCAATGTAAAGGTTTTGTACTCGGTCGATTTTTTACTGCATATGTAGTTACAGTATCAGTTACTATAAGTAAACATAATTTTCTATTCCCCAAGTTTAATTTTTTATTGCTATGAAAAACATACAACTATTACTGCTACTAGTAGTAAATTACTGATTTTTTTTATTTAATATTATTTATTTATCTTTCTTATCATCATCATTATTATTATTTTTTTATAATTATAAAAATTATTTTAGTTGTAGTTACTATTGTCATGCCGTTGTTACTATCTTGTGATGGTGATAATGTCTGTGTGTGTTTAATAGGGAAGTTTGTGTATTTGCACGTGTGTTTGTGGTTTAAAAGGGGGTTGAGCTTGGTTTGTAGTGGTTCTGTGCTACATGTTTGCTATTGTATGTGTGTGTGTGTGGCTGTGCTAGTGTGTGTTTGCGTGTGAGTGATGCATTAACGTGTGTGCATATGCGTGTAAATATAGACAATATAAAAAGATAGACAGATAGATATATAGGTATGAACACTGGCAGACAAACAGAAGATATATATAAAATATATATATATAATATATATATATATAATATATATATTTTATTATATATATATTATATATATATGTAAAATATATATATATATATATATTTTATATAGGAGAGAGAGAGAGAGAGAGAGAGAGAGAGAGAGAGAGAGAAAAGGGAGAGAGAGAGAGAGAGAGAGAGAGGAGAGAGAAACACAAATCACCATGATGATCTTGAAGTAGTAATGAAAATAATTTTTTCAATATTACTACTGTGATCATCATTGTTATTGTTACTACTGTGATTAACTTTGTTATTTTCTATTATTATTCTTATCATCATTATACATTATATTATTATTATTATTATTATTATTATATTATTATTATTATTATTATTATTATTATTGTTATTATTATTATTATTGTTGTTTTTTGTCGTTCTTGTTGTTTTGTTGTTGTTGGTTATCATTATCATTATTATTATTATATTATTATTGTCCTTTTTATTATCCTTATTATTATTATTATTATCATTATTACTACTATTAATGTTATTATCATTATCATTATTATTATTTTTTATTCCTTATTATGAATTTTATCATTATTATTATCGTTATTATTATTATTATTATTTTTATTATTATTAGTAGTAGTAGTAGTATATAGTAGTAGTAGTACTTTTATTATAATCCTTCTTTTCATTATCATCATTATTATTGTTGTTGTTGTTGGTATTACCATTATCACTATTAGTGACCCTGTATTTAGAATTATCATATTATTATATTTCACTTCGTTGCGATTACTATCATCAATAGTGGGATTTTCATTATTATTTTTCTAATCAGTATAATAAGGATTATAATCAATATTGTTTTTCATTAGTATTTCCTAAACAGCATCATTAAGATTATTATTATTATTTATGTTATTTTTATTAGCATTTTTTACTTATTATTGCGTAACATAAGCAGAAATAATACGTATAACCTTTTAACTCTTCAATATCAGTATCATAATAAGTATCACAAATTTTATGCACAGCTGCTCACAAGTTATATCAATTTAAAAAATGATCCACGAACTAACTGTTTACCTTACCTTTCGTTTTATTTTTTTGATCTGTATTTTTCTTTTTTTCTATTGCCTATTTCGATTTTTTTTCTTGGCGCCCTCGCTATGGGACCCTTGTCCCCGCGCACACAATACTTCTATTTCCGGTTCACAATCCCCGTATTGAGATAATTTTGCCCCAGGTATTGGGTAACAACTGCAAAAATACGTTTATGCCCTAAATAATAAACACTACCCGATAGACCTTTGTCAAATTTTGCAGTGTTAAAGACGTGGGTATTTCATAAACACTTTCTAGAGACGTTTACTGCGCTAGAATAAACCCTTGTCCCACGAGGGCAAATTTCTTTATTGTTGGAAGATTACCCTTAGTGCAAGTGAGGACAGTGCAAGTAATCCTATGGGATTCTTATACACGTTACCTTTTTGAAGGTATTGGAGTACGATAGTAACTGTTCTCACTGTTTTTCTCTTTAATTTGCTTGCTCCACCACTTTTGATATTAGTCTTTAATTAATTAGAGATTTGATGATCAAAATAGCATATTATAATGAAATTATTCTAATGTTTCGTCACATACCTGTTATCTAAACCAATCTCTCCGATTTTACTCTCATTTATTTAAATTACCCGTCTATCTTAAAGTTAATGTGGATGTATTTTACTCAACCCCACCACACACACACACACAAAACACACACACACACACAAAAACAACCTACACAGACACACATGCATGGTCACGCATACTCACACGCACGCACACATATACATACATACATACATACATACACACACTCGCACACAACACACAACACACATACACACACACACACCACACACCACACACATACATATATAATATATATATATATATATATATATATATATATATATATATATATATATATATATATATATATATATACATATATATATAATATATATATATATAT
>NW_023647319.1:0-5000 GCF_015228065.2 Penaeus monodon
TATATAATATTATATGAATATATTTTATTTTATAAAATATATATATTTTATATATAATATATTATAATATATATTTTTTGGTTTTTTTTTTTATATATTTTAAAATATATATATATATTATATATATATTATTATACAAATATATATATATATTTTATATATAGAAAATCTATATATTATATTTTTTTGTTTTATATAATTATTCTTTGTTTTTAATTTTTGAAAAAAAAAAAAATAATAATAAAATAAATACAATTACACGGGGTTCATTTAAAAATATTTGCAAATTTTTATTTTATTAATAATATATTTTAAAATTTTTAACAAACGCCCCAAAAAACCACACCACTTTTAAAAAAAAAAATTTTTTAAAAAAACTATAAAAACTTATATATATAAATAATAATTTTTATATAAATATATATTAAAATATAATATATAGTTATATTTTATAGATATATATATATAAATGGGGTTTCAAATGTTTTTCTGCATTCTAAAAAAATAGCCCTGGGGCAATAAAATTGGTGCGTTATGCCTAAAATCCCTTTTCAAAATATATTCCATGTGACTACAGAGAAATGAAGCACACGGGGCTCTGTCCGATCTTTTCCCTGCCACACCCTCTACCCTGATGTCCCCTGCCTTCTTTTTCCCTTATGTCAGTTATCTCTGTGGGCCGCTTTTTTCCCCCCTAGGGTCCCCGGAGACCGAATGCACGGGGAACGAAAAGACAGACAGTAAATTCCCATAGTAAACCCCCACAACAAAATATATATTTTATAAAATATATAATATTATATATATAAAAATTTTATATATTATATATTATTTTTATATTTTAAAATTAAAATTTATACACACACACACACACACACACCCCACCCTTTATTTTAAAAGATATATATATATATTTTATAATATATATATATTTTATAAAATATATATATATTTTAATTATATATTTTAAACACACACACACACTAACACACACCACCAACACACACACACACACACACCCCCCACCACACACACCCACACACACACACACACATACCCACACATACACCCACACACACAACCACACCTACAGACACCCCACCCACACACACACACACACACACACACACGCACACACATACATATATATATATATTTTATAAAATATATATATATTTTAAAATATATATAATTTTTAAATTTTTAGTTTTAAAACACACACACAATTATCTAATATATATATATAATATTATATTATATAATTTTTATAAAATATATATAAAATACTATACCATATATACTATTAAAATATATTTTATATATATATTTTATATATATATATATATATATATATATTTTTAAAATTTTATATATTATATTTAATATTTTATAATTATATCTATATGTATATATATTATAAAATTTTATATATAAAATATATAAAAATTTTAATATATTTTCTAATTATAATATATATATATACATATACCATATATATCTATATATATATATCTATATTTTTTATTTTATTTTAATTTTAATATTTTAATATATAATATATATATATATATACTAATTTTTATATATATAATACTTATATATATTTTTATATATATATATATTTATATATTAAAATATATATATATATAATATATATATATACACCTTACGCTACCATTCAACACTATATATTTTTTAAAATTTTTGTGTGTGTGTTCGTGCGGTTTGTGGTTGTTTTGTGTGAGTATATGTGTATTTGTGGGGATTTTTTCTATCTATCAAATTTAAGTATGTCCGTGTGTATCTATTCTATCTACTAATATATAACCCAACCTACACTTAATGATCTTCTTCTCACTTGACGGGGAAATCCGCCCAAAAAGACCCCCGAATAAACGACCAAATCAATTACGATGCCGCCCCCTCCCCCCCTTTTTTCCCCCCATCATCCCTCCTTCTTTTCCCTTTCCCCTTTAAAGTCTTCCCCTCCCCTTCCTCACTTCTCCCCCCTTTCCTCTTTCTCTACCCCACGTTCCCCCCTTTGTCTCTTTTTCCTCTTTTTCCCGGTCTCGCCCTCCCTTCATTTTTTTATTTCTCCTCCTCCCTGTTTTTTCTACTTCCCCCTACACCCCACCCCCCCCCCCACCACAAAAAGTTCTTTTCTTTCCCTTTCTTTTTTTCTCTCTATCCTCCTCATCTCTTCTTCGCTATCCACCCCTTCCCCAAAATTCTCCCTAGACCGCCTCTCTTTTGGATCCCCCCCCCCTCTCACTTTTTTCCCTTTACTCCCATTTCCCAAATTTCATTTTTTTTCACCCTCTTATTTTTTGCTTTCGCCTCCCCCTTTCCCAGGGTTTTCCCTCTTTTTTTTCCTCTTACCCTTTCCCTTATCTGTTCTCCCACTCTTTTTTTTCTCCTCCCCTTTCCTTTCCCTATCTTTTCGTTCTTTGTCTCCTCTCCTTCCCTCTCCCTACTGCCTCACTCTCTGCTTCCTCTCCCCCCATTACCCTCCCTTTCCCATTCTCTCCTTCCCTTCCCTCCTCTCTTTTTCTTCTCACCTTTCCCTCCCCCTCTTCTATTCTCTCTCTCCCCCCCCTTTCCCTCTCCCCCCCCTCTTTCTTTTTCCCTACCCTCCTCTCTTGTTCCCCTTCTATCTCTCCCCTTTTTTTCCCCTCTCCCTCCTTCCTGTGGATCAGAGTCCCAAAGGGCCCCTCTGTCCCTCACGCCCAAAGGATTAAAAACGAAACCCCTGACCCCAAAGTCCCCCCCCTTCCTTCTCCTCCCCGCTCCCCTTACCCCTCCTCCCCCTCTCTCACCTTCCTTCCTTTTTGGAGATTTTCCCTTTCATTCACCCATACAAAACAACACCACCACACACACACACACACACACCACAACACACACACCACACAAAATTATATAAAATATATATTATATATATATATTATATATATTAATATAAATATTATATAATATATTATATATATATAAAATATATTTATAAAATTTTATTTTATAGATAATAGATGTATGTAGATAGATAATACTTTTAAAAATAAAAAAAAATGTATGTACTTATATATATAAAAATATATTTATATATATATTTTAATATTTTTTTTTTTTTTTTATATATATTTTAATTTATATATATAATATATATTATATATATTATATATATATAATTATTATATATTACATATATCCCCCACCCACACACCACCGCACCCACACACACCCCAACCACACACACACACAAAACACACCCCAAACAACACCAAACCACACACACAGATATAGACATTTATATACAGGATATTTTATAATTTATATATATATATATATTATATATAAAAATATATAAAATTTTATATATAAAATTCCACCCCCACACCAAAACCAACACCACAACACACACATTCAAACACCACACCACACACAAACACACGACGCCCAACACACAACACACACACACCAGAACACTTTTAATACGGGTATTATTATATTATATATATATATATATAATTATTTTTAATAATATATTATATTATATATTTATATATAATATATAATTAAATTATATATATATATTAATTATATATATATTAATTATATATAATACATTATATATATATAGTGCACACACACAAACACACCCCCACACAGATACACTTTTATATAAGGTATATATAATTGATAAATAAATATAAAATATAAAATAAATATATATATATAATATATTTAAATATAATTATTTATTTATTTACTTTTTTAAGGGTAGGTTCATTTTTTACCACAGGGGTCACAGCATATATTTTAATTGTGGGGTTTTCAGTTGTATACTTGGGTAGTACGTGGTGGGGTCCCAGTTTTTTTTTCCCAGGGAGACCGTGTGTGTGGTGTATAAGCCGGTTTGATTTGCTGGATTTTAAAAAGCATTTTTAAATTTGAAAATGTCGGGACCTGGGGGAATTTTATTTCTTATATTTTATTTTTTTACCGCACACGGGTTGTTCGTGTCGGGTATATATATATTTTTTTCAGGGTAATTAAAGGTTAACAGATAAAATTAATCTGTATAATTTTAAATCCATATGCTTGAACTGTGTAACTGAAAAAAGTCCTGGTTCTTATCCCCCCCCCCCCACCATGCGAATGATAACTTCTATAAGGTTGGTATGTCGGATGTTCACAACGCATTGGTGGGGGGGGGGAGTAAAAAGATATCACCATTCTTCACATAAGTCCTGCCTCTTTCCCCCCCACAGGGTTTACAATGGGGCCTTAAAAATCTTGTTTTCCCAGAAATTAGGGGTTTTAATACTGGGTGATTTAATTAATAGAGAGAGAGGGTTTTGGGGAATTTCGTGTCAGGAATAAACCTTGTTACCCACCCCTACCGTTAGATTATTTTTTCTTCTTCTCCCCCCTCTCTCTCTCTCTAAGGGATTGATACCAAAACCCTTGATTACTTAATTCTCCGAATAAAAATGTACAGGGGGGGGGAGTTCTCACATATTTTATTATTGTTTATAGTTAGGTAAGGGGGGGTGTACGCTAAGGGATAACCTTAAACTTGAATTAAGTTAGAAGAATATTCCTTGTTTTTCCCATAATGTTTTTTTGCTAAGATTTACACTGTGATGGCCACCTGCTTGCTTTTTATTGATTATGAAGGAATAAAAAATTTTTTTTATTCCTTTGTACGTTTTTTACCCACTCACAGAATGCTTCAGACCACCCTCGACCGTCAAGTCATGTTACCCACATTAAAAACCCGAGAAACAAAAATGCTTTTTTTCGGGGGGTTTTTTTAAAAACCAAATCCCCCGGTGGGGTTGGCGATACTGAAATAAAAAAACAGCATTTGTTTATAATTAATTTGGGAAATTTAAAACTCCTCTCTCCTTCCTCTCACCACTCCTCCTAATTCACTCACTCACTCACTCCTCATTACCCCCTCCTCACTCTATCAATCAATCTATCTTCTATCTATCTAC
>NW_023647320.1:5000-7278 GCF_015228065.2 Penaeus monodon
AAAACATGCGGTACCTGATGCTTACGAAATTTTATTACATTAACAGGTCCAACCTGGATTTTCATAAATTTATAATACAGTAAAATGTAAATATTTTGTCATAATAGGTAGCTTTTACAATCCTGATAGTGTGTGTGGTGTGTGTGTGTGTGTGTTGTGTGTGTGTGTGTGTGTGTGTGTGTGTGTGTGTGTGTGTGTTGTGTGTGTGTGTGTGTGTGTGTGTGTGTGTGTGTGTGTTTGTGTTTGTGTGGGTGTGGGTGTGGGTGTGGGTAAGTTGGGGGGAAAGTTAAAAATCGCTATCCCTAGAAAATCGATAAATGGCATTCTTTAAACGTTCGTTTCAAAATCAGCAAAATTATTCTTGTACACTTCCTTTTTCTTTTCTTTTCAGCACATAAAACAGCAATAATGTCGGTGTACGATGCCATAGGGTCCATAAGAGATGAGCTTTCATATTATAAATTCATATTATTTGGACAAACCGCTGATATATCAAAGTAACCAATACTAACCTCAGTACCTTACGCGTATATACTCTGAAACTCAGTGCCGCTACCAGGGGTCTTCCTGGGATGGGTGAAAGTGTGAAATGACGCCTTCATTGGCAGGTTCGTAGTAAGAGATACAATGTAGTACTGATCCCTAAACCTTTAAGTCTGACCCTCCATGCACACATGTGAGTTTGTTTACACTTTGGCAATACAAGAAATGGATGGATTTTTTTATGCAGGTGTTGTTTAAAAGAGCACTTCTTTCTCTCTAATGTTTATTAAAATGGAAAAGATAACATTTACAAGTCATTGCCAAACTGAGTTCGTGAGTGCCTCATCCCCTCAGTTTCTTTAATGATAAAAAATAGTTACAGCCTATAACGAAAAGGGCAAATAAACGAAAAGATTAGGCACCCCGGATATCGCTCGCGTTTTTTTTCCTCGTCCTCTTTGGGATGCGTTTTCTGTGTCCTGAAGTAACATCCTGACCGACGACTAAACTTAACTACTTTGCGTCTCTTATTGTCTTCTCGGATCCAAGTTTTTTAACAGATTCAGTCCATTATTTATGGGCGAGGAGGTATATCAAAAGAGCTTATGACCAAAAAGTAAACAAGAGCAGGTAAGGAAAGTTACGGAGAAACAGCCTTAGCATTGATGAAGGGAAGGGCTAAACAGTATATAACAATTTTGAAAAAAAAAACTTTTTCTTTGGTTGAATATTATGATTGAAAATGACAGCCTTACTGGCAGTATATCAGATATTTTACAAAGTTGTTGAATTCTGATCAGATAATACATGAGTTGCATTTCATTATTTTTTTGTTATTTATTTGTAGGTATCTGGATTATAGGCGGTAACTATTATGTATTCCTTTTGGCAAATACGGTGTTATATAGTATTTTATAGTTTGTTTTGAGGTGGTGATATCCTGTCCAGATTTTTCTACAGTTTTTGGAAGACATCCACTGTTACTTTTCAGTTAAACTTTTTTCTTATAATCACGTAAAACTATGATTGAAAACGAACCATGTTGATACTTGAGATGATTGCTTGCCACAATGCTACTAAGACATTTTGACAAAAGCCATCAAATCACTACCACAAATAAGCTGACAAGCCATTGGTTCTTCAAATGCTGATGAATCGCCAGAGAGGTCTACAAGCATTATCTTGGTGTTGGCCATTGCTGAGTGAAGCCAAAGGTGGTCAGCAGCAGAGACAAGTACCTTCAAAATGTTTACAGAACACCAGAAATTTTTTGAGCTTAAGATATATCTTGTGGTCCCTGCTTATTGTTTAAAATAATAATAGTAATAGATTTTAAAAATACATTACCAAATTTATATCTCTAACTTCTAAAGATTTAAAGCAGCTTTTCTCTATAAGTTACAGCTCAAGTGCAAGACAGGAAAGCAATACATTCTTTGCAGAATTTGAATATGAGACTGCTTTTATTTTTATTGCCATATTATATTGCAGTAACATTAATTACCATAGATAGATATGTAGAATACTATTTAAGACTGGGATGTCTTTGAGAGAACACACACACACACCACACACACGCCACACAGATACCACACACATACCACACACACGCCACACACACGCCACACACATACCACACACACATACACACACCACACATACACACACACACACCACACACACACACACACACACACACCACACACCACACACACACACACAACACACACACACACACACACACACACACCACACAGCACACACATCACACACACAGCACACCAACCACACACAC
>NW_023647321.1:0-7277 GCF_015228065.2 Penaeus monodon
TTTTATATTTTAAAAACCCTAATTTTTGAAAAATAAAAAAAAAAAATTGGGTTTATCTCCAATTATTAACAAAATGATTTAATATTAAATTATTAAATTAAAAAAAAAAAATTAAAAAATTAAAAAAATTAAAAAAAATTTTATAAAATTTTAAAAAAATTAAAAAAAAATAATTTTAAAAAATTTTTTTTTTAATTTAAAAAAAAAAATTTAGAAAAGGAGTATTTTTTTTTTATATAATAATTTTTAAAAAATTTTAAAATTTTTTTCAATTTTATTAAATTAAATTTTAAAAATAAATTTTTAAAATTTAAAGAAATTTTTAAATTTAATAAAAAATTAAAAAAAATAAAAATTTAAAATAAAAAAATTAAATTTATAATTAAAAAAATAAAATTAAAAAAAAAAAATTTTTTTTTTTAAAAATTTTTTTAAAAATTTTGGGAAAAAAAAATTATAATAAAAATTAAAAAAATAAAAATGAAAAAAAAAATTAATGATAAAATAAATAAATTTTTCTCTTTTTTTTAATGGGTTTTATATGATATAAATAAAAATTTTAAAAATTTTAATAATTTAAAAGTAAAAATATTAAACAAAAAAATAAAATAATTTTTAAAAATAAAAAAAGAAAAAAGGAAAAAGACAAAAATAATATAAAAGAAATTAATTAATTAAAAAATTTATAATATTCAAAAAATGAAAACAATAAAATGTTAAAAATAAATTTTGGGGAAAAAGTAAAGATATAAAAAATTTAAAAAAAAAATAAAATAATAAAAATAAAAATAATGAAATAAAATAATATAATATAAAATAATAAAAATAATGAAAAATTAAAAAATAATAATAATTATTAATATTATTTTTATTTTTAATTTTAAAAATTTAAAATAATGATAAAATATAAAAAAAATAAAAAAGATGAAAATAAGATAAAAATGATATGATAATAATAAAATGAAAATTTAAAAATAAAATGCATGAAATATGGGTAATATAATAAAATATAATAAAATAATAATAAAAAATAATAATTTTAAAAATAAAAAAAGATAATAAAAAAGATAATAAATAATTAAAAAAATAATAATAAAAATAATTAATAAAATAAAAAAAAAAAAAAAAATAATAATAATAAAAAAAGAAAAAAAATAAAAACCAGAAAAAAAAAAAAAAGGAAAAAAATAAAAAAATAATTTAAAAATGAAAAAACAAATAAAGAGGAGAGAAAAAAAATTTGAAAAATAAAAATTTTAATTAAGAAGAAAAAAAAAGGTTTTATTTTAAAAGAAAAAAAAAAAAGGAGGGGAAATTTAAAAAGTTTAATTTAACCTGGGAAACAAGAGAACGGGAAAAAGAAATGGGTTAATTCCATAAAAAAAATGAAAGTGGGGGGGGGTTTTTTGGGGTTTGTTTGTCGCGGTCGTGAGTGTCTTTTTTCCAAAATTTGTATGTGTATTTTTATGTGTAGTTGTTAGGTTGGTGTTCTTTATTGGGGTTTTGGGTTTTTTGTGTGTGGGTTTTGGGGGTGTGTGTGTGGTGTGTGTGTGTGTGGTGGTGGTGTGTGGGTTTTGTGTTTTTGTGTTTTGGGTTTGGTGTATGTGTATGTGTGTGTTTTTTTTGGGTTGTTGTGTGTGTGTGGTTTGTGTTTTGGTTTTGTGTTTGGTGCAGGATGTGTATTTTTGTTGTGTGTGGCCCCCCTTTGTTTTTTTAAAGTTTTTTAATTTTTAAGTGTTTTTCGTCTTTTTTTTGTTACTTTTCTCTCCCTTCAAACTCCTTTTTCTTACGTTGAAACCGGTCCTGTTCTAGACCACCGGGAAATAAAAGAGATTGGATTAGATATTTGGAAAAAAACTATGATGGGAAAATATGATATCATGATCTGTATTGATAAAATTTTTGGGTTTTCCCCTTTTCATATTTATTTTCTCTCTCTTTTTTTTCGAAACCTTTCCCCTTTTTTTCGCCCTTTCTGCTAACTTGGATCTATATATTTGTCTGTCTTGTAGAAAAGGATATACACAGGGCGTCAGATATAAGTTTTTGACGAAGATTTTCGAAACGGTCAAACATCTTTGATTGTGAAAATTTTCTTTGGGTTTAAATACCTTTTCTCATCTGTTGAAATAAATAGGTTATAGTGACCCCCTGTTACGTACTAACACAGCATCCCTTTTAACCAAAAACTTTTTAAAAATCACTTATACCCCTTTTCTTAAACTTACTCATCCCAACCCACCACTTTAACCTATTTTAGCTTCTTTTTCTATTTACAAAACTTCCTATTATTTTAATTTTATACTCCTCTTCTTTTTCCCTCCTTTCAATCTATTACCATCGCTTTTGTATTTAAATCTACAATTTACCTATTATTAGCTTACTAGCTTTTTCCCCCAAATTATTACGCATTTCTCTTCTAAAGAATGCATTTTTATTACCTCCCTCCGTCAAGGGGAAATTGCCCATGAATCCCGGGGTTACACTCAAAATTTTCAATACACATTTGAATAAGTCTTTATAATTAGCTCTGTACCTGCCTGTCTTAATTATTTGTGAGGGGGGGATGTAAGGTTAAGAAAAAAAAGGGTTTATTTTTTTTTTTTGGGAAAAAAAAAAATTTTTTGGTTTTTTTTTGGAAAGGGGAAAAGGAAACCCAAAAAAATTAGATATTTAAAATTAAAAAAACCCCAAACCCCAAAAACAAAAACAAAACCCACCCCCCACACAAAAACACAACAAAACACCATCCCCATTTAATCAAAAAAACACATTTCGTAACCAAAAAAATACCCAAAAAAAAAACAAACAAAAACTTTCACCAAACAAACCCCCAAAAAATTATTAAATTAAAATGGAAGAAAAAAGGGTTTAAAAAAAAAAATAGTAAAGGGAAAAAAAAATTTTGTAATTGGGTTTTTTATGTTATTACATTAATATTTTTCCTTCTTTATTTTAATTTTATCTTCTTTCTTCCCTCCCTTTTTTCTACTATTTTTCCATCTAATTTTTGTCTATCTATTTTTTTTTATCTCTTCTACTTATCTTTTTAACTACCTCCTGTCCCTATATTTACTATCTCTTATCTTTGTCTATTTTCTATCCTATTCTACCTATTTTTTTTGCCTCCCGGGCCATCCTTGTCCTACTACCTACCTACCTCTATCTATCTATTATCAATTATCTATTTATTTCCATCTTTTTTTTCTGTTTCTGTCTCTCTCCCCCCTCCTCTCTCTCTCTTCTCTTCTCCTTCTCTCTCTCTCTCCTCTCCCCTCCTCTCTCTTATATATAATATATATATATATACATTATAAATTATATATACATAAATTTGTATATATATATATATATATTATATATATATATATTTTAATATATATATATTATATAATATAAATTATATTTTTTCCTATTCCCCCCCCTACTTACCCCCCGTATAAATTTTTTTTCACGAAAGTATTTTTCCCAAATTCCATTCTCGAAAAAAGGATGTTTCCAGGATAAGAACGATAGTGCAATTCCTCTTTCGATTCAAAAAATTGAAGGAGAGATTATTTTCCATATTTAAATTTTTTGGAAATTTGATGAAAATCAGCCCCCCCTTTTTTTTCTTTTTTTTTATTACTGAACATTCCCATCTTTTTATAATTGGAGGTACTAAAAGAGGTTTTTCAATAAGGAAACTCAAAAAAAATAATAAATAATAAAAAAACAAAAAAAACAACAACAAAATAATAATAATAAAAATAATAATAACAGAAATTACTAGAAAAAAGAGAGGGAGTGTAAATCAGGAAGCAGAGAAAAAAAAGGGGGGGAAGGGGGGAGGAAAAATAGAGAAAGATTGAGGTAGAGATAAGAGAAAAAGAGAGGGGGGGGGGGAGGGGGGGAGGGAAGGAAAAGAGGGGTGGAGGGGGGAGAAGGGGAAAAAGACAGAGGAAAAAGAAAAGGAAAAAGGGGGGGACGGGGCGATAGACAGAGAAAAAAAAATAAAGAAAAACCAAAAAAAGGAAAGAATGTGAGACACGGGAGAAAAAAAAAAAATAATAAAAAAAGACACGAAAGGGAAAAAAAAATAAAAAACACAAAAAGAGAAACATAATAAAAGACAAAAAAAGGCAAGAAGAAGGAAATTAAAAGAAAAGGGCAAAACAGGGACTTAATACCTTTAAAAATAAGTTCACAAAAACAATATCCCGAATTTGGGTGCAAAAAAAAGACAGATTGCTTTGTTTCTTTTACGATTGCAGCATTTTTAAAAATATGTTTAAATCAAATATATGAAATTTATTTTCAAAAAAACTTTTTCGAATTTTTAAAAAAAGGAGATATAGAGCTAAGAATTGAGGTAAAATTGAATTACGTTATCATCTTAACATTGTTTTATTTTGTTAAACATTTTTTATGTTTTCTTTCTTTTATCATTACTTTTATTAATCTTTTTCTTTTTTCTGATCTAATTGTTTCAATAAATTTTATCATTATCATATTAAAAGTTTTTGTCACATTTTTTGTTTCTTTTCACTACCATTTTAATCAACATTATTGTTTTCATTATTTTTTTACTTGAATTACTATTATTTTTGTTGTTTTGTGTTTTTCTTATGTTGTTATTATTATTGTTTTGATAATAGAAAAAATGAAAATATATCTTATTATCACTCATTATTACATTTTTATTATTATTATCAATTATTATTACTTTATTCCATTTTATTTTAATTTATTTTTACTATACCCAAATTTTTTTTATTTTTATTATTATTATTATTTTTTTATTTTTTAAAAAACTATTTTTTAATTATTTTATTTTATTAATTTTTATTATATTTTATTATTATTAAAAATTATATATTATTTTTACTAAATTATTTCTGGCTATATTCATATATTTTATTTAAAATTATAAAAATTATATATTTTACATTATATAATATTATTTTTATTACTAAAATTATTTTATTTTTTTATAGATTACATTAATTTTTCATTTTTATTATTTCTATTTTATTATTTTTTTATTTTATTATTATTATTTATTTTATCAATATTATTATTAACTTAATTACATTTCTATTTTATCCTCAAGTTATCATTGTTTATATTTTTTTTTTATTCGAACACCACCTTAGTATGATAATAAACATTATTTGTATGTTTATCTTATATCATGATGATTTCGTTTTTCATTTTCATTACATTAATTATTATTATTATTTTTTCTTTTTTTATTATTTTTTATTTTTTATTTTTTTATTATTTTTCATTATTTTTATTATTATTATTATTATCATTATTATCATCTTTATCATTATTATTTTTATATTATTATATCTCATCATACCCCACCCTTTTTATTATTTATTATTATTTTGTTATTTATTATCTCATTCATCATCATATCATCATCCTTATCTTCTTTTTAATTATCATCATTTATATTTTTTATTTTTAATATTTTATAAACCCTGTTTTTCATCATTTTTTACACATTTTTTTTTTAAATCATTATCACGTTTTTGCCCGAGTGTCTGTAAAAGTTAAATTTTATATATTTTATTATTAAAATTTTATATTTTATTATATATTAGATATTTTAAATTATCTAATTATATTATCATTATATTTAATAATTAAAAATATGATATTATTTTTATATTTTAATTTTTATTATTTATTTATTATTTAAATTATAATTATATTATATATTTAAATATATTTTATATATATTATATTTTTTAAATTTATATTATATATTATATTATATTTTTATATATATTATATTATATTAATTTATATGTTTTATTTTCATTCCCAGGCTATATCACAAAATCAAATCGAGTTTTGGGAAAATTATCATAAAAAACTTTAAGGTAGTTAGAATTTGTTTTTTAAAATTAAAAAAATAAATATAAATATGATATAAATAAAATATAAATTAAAGATAAATAAATATAAAAATAAATATAAATAAAAATAAAAAGATAAAAAGAATAAAAAATAAAGTTAAATAATAGGTAAATAAATAATAAAAAAATAAAAAAATGATATAAAACTGCCTGAATCTTTTTTAATTTCTACGACTTTTACAAGTTTTTTTCTTTTAAAGTTAAATCTCTCCCTTTCCTCCTCTCTCTCTTCTCCTCTCTCTCTCTCTCTCTCTCTTCTTCCTTCTCTCTCTCTCCTCTCTCTCCCCTCTCTCTCTCTTTCTCCTCTCTCTCTTCCCCCATCCCTTCTTCGTTTTTTTTTCTTTTACTCCCCTCCCTTTTTCTCTCCCTTCTCCTCCTTCTTTTCCCTCTCCTCCTCTCTCTTCTCTCCTCTCCTCTCTCTCTCTCTACATCATGATGAATTTAGAATTTGGGTTTTAAAAATTTACCTGATAACAAATGTAATGTTTCTGATTGAATTACATCTAAATTGTGTAGTTTTTACCGAACGTAAACGTTTCATTCCAATATGTGTAATAACATACGATACAAAATACATCCCCGTATACAAATTAAAATATATAATATAATATATATATATATATATATATATATATATATATAATAATATATATGTGGGTTGTGTGGGGTGTGTTGGGTGTTTTGTTATGTGTGAGTGTGTGGTGTGTTATGGTTGTGTGTGGGTTGTGTGGGTGTGTGTGTGTGGTTTGTGAGTGTGGGTTGGTGTGGTTGGTGTGTGTGTGGTGTTTGGGTGGTGGTGGGGTGTGTGGGGGTAACATATATATATAAATTTATATAATATAATATATAAAATTTTTATATTAATATATATATTGTGTGTGGTGTGTGTGTGTGGTGTGTGTGTGTTGGTGTATGTGAATTAATATAATTTTAATATATATATATATATATATAATTTTAAAATTATATACATAATAATATAAATATATATATAAATATATATATTATAATTTAAAAATTAAAATAATATTACAATACTAACATGCACATATATTTATACACATACACACCACATCCACACCACAAAAAGCTATGAAATGTGTTTGGGGGTGTGTGTGGTGTGTGTGTGTTGGGGGTATATATATATATATAATATAATATTATATATATATAATATATATAAAATATATTTTATAATGTGGGTGTGTGTGTGTTGTGGTACATATAATATATATTATTATAATATATATATAATAATATATTATAATAAAAATTATATAATATATATAAATATATATTATATATAAATATAATATAACACAATATATTTTCACACACACAAACAACACACATCACCACACACAC
>NW_023647322.1:2500-7277 GCF_015228065.2 Penaeus monodon
AGTGGCCAAGGGAGATCGACCCCATTCTTTTAGCACGGGGATGGGGATCCCCCCCAAAATTGCCGGGTTTCCTGGAGTGCCGGTTCTGTGGCACCGACCATAGGCGGGTTTTGGGGGTACCCTGGGGGTCCCCCTTCAAAACTCCCCCCCCTTTCCGTGGCCACCCTAAGGGTTTCACTGGACAGACAAAGGGGGGAAAGGAGTGGGGCCTGGGGGGTTCCCCCCCTGGCAGACCTCAAAAAAATTTCCAGAACTAAACAACCTGACGGCCCAGTTGCTCTGTGGGAGCTTTTTCAAGCCGTAACACCGAAGCAGCCCGGAGCCCCTTGGCGTACGCCCGAGGACAACAAAATTCCACCCTCCCTGGAACATTAGGGGGCCACTGAAGTGTGTTGAAAAGGCTCGGCTGAATGGAAATAAATTTTAAGGGTCGTTCCTTTGGTTTTTAGGGCTCGGACCTCCCTGAGAAGGGAAAAAGGAAACATTTTCATCGGGAATCTTGCTGAGGAGGTTAAAGGGCCCATTTCGGGGGGAAAATGACCTTCGCCCTCCCTCCCAACCCCTAAAAAACCCTGAACTCAAAACCCCCCCTAAACAGATGCTGCAGTCTGATCAGGGGAATGGAGGGAAATCCCTCAGATAAATTTTTGGGGTTCGTAACTTTGGGGCTGATTTTTTTTAAAACATTTGTACCGGGTACCCTCCAACAGTTAGTTTTGGATCCCAACATTTTCCGTGCCTGTGCCGGACCCACCCATCGCGAGGAACCTCCCCCCCTTTAACCCAGATTTTGGATGGCGATTTCCAACTGAAGAGGGGGAAAGTTTTCAGGTATGTGTGATATCCCTGCTGAACTGCAAAAAAGCGGGGGGTAAAACCTATGGCCCCGGGCCTGCAACACCCTTTGACTCCCTCTGGCAGTCGGAAACCTTTCCCCCCCTGACCTCCCTTGAGGGCTGGCCCACCCCCTCTCAAAAGGGGAAAGGGGGAATTTTTTGGGAAATTTTTTGCAATACCGTGGCTTTTAAAAACTGCTCAGCATCCCAAAGGAAAGGTTTCCCTTCGCCACTTTTCTTCTGAAACGGTTTTCCCCCAACCACCTACGGGAGGCATCAAGACTGGGCAGTTTTGGTTTTAAACTTCTGGCAAAATTCACAATAGACTTTTATACTACATTTTGATAATTGTGGAAATCCCCTTAAATGGGGTTTGGTCCTTGGGTTGCTTGCAACCTCCCTCGACCTCAAGAAGGCGTTTGACCGGTGCATCGGGAATCCTATGGAGATCCTGAGACTCAGGGGGGAAATTTTGGGGCACAATTTTTTGGCCTATAAAGCAAGCCTTTATACTGGGGACTTTAAAGTGTTGTTTTAAAAAGTGGTGGGGGGATGTCAACTTCTTTTCCCCGTTAATTCAGGGGGGGAGGCCCAAAGGGTGTGTCCCCTTTCGCCAACACTTTTTTAAAACCTAATGGACTGGGGTAAATGGGCAGAGCTCTAGCCAAAGTCCTGTGGAGCAACACTAGGCAAATACAAGGTCCCCAGACTTTGACTTTGCCGACGTGTTTCCAGTCTATCTGAGTCCCCTTTGGGGTCACTGGTGGCGGCTTTTGATGCTTTAGCAAAGAAGGGGGAAAAACCCCTTTGGCCTTTGAGGTTTTCCCCGGACCAAAACCAAAATTCAGGGTTTGGGGGGCCCGTTAGGGGAACCCGTTTAGTCCCATCCATGCTTGTGGCGAGGACGTTTTAAGTTTAAAAGAAATTTTTTCATACCTTGGTAGCGTATTTCCCTATATCTGGGTTTTCACCCAAGAAGTCAAAGACGGATTTGGGCTGGCAACAGGAGCCATGAACTCGATCAACAAAGCGTTTGGAGTTCGGGAACCTATGCAGAAGGACCAACTGCGTGTTCCCTTTAAAGGGCCCTTTAAAACTGCCAGTTTTTTCTTATTAATTTAAACCTGGAAAGCTATCCAGTGTCTTGGAGTCTCATCTTTATTCCTTTTTGTAAAAATTCCCCTTTGCCCGGGTCAAAGGGGGACAGTTTTTGGGACGACCATGCCCCAACCCCCGGTTACACTTAAAACTGGCATGGGAACCCGTTACTTGCTATCTTGGGGTCCCCCAAATTTAGGGTATATGGGGGCCCCCCTACTCGTCCCCCTGTTTAACCCAAACCCCGCCCATCAGGTTGTCTCTGCGAACAACCCCGGGGGGAGGGGACCTGTGGGGCGACCCCGAAAAATCATGGCTTGGGCGCTAACGGGGCCCTGTCCCAAGGGAAATTGAGATTCCGTGGGGCCTTTCCCGGAGACTCATGGCTGGAATTAAGGGTGGAAAGCCCATGAAACCCCCATTTGGTTTTTGCCCCTTTATGATGTTTATGATAAAATTTTTTACCATTAAAGGGGTGGGGGGTGTGTTTTGTTTGTTTATTACTATATATGTATATATATATATATAAAATATTATTATATATAAAATATATTATATATATATATATATATATAAAATATATATTTCATATCTTTTTTTTATAATATTTTTTTATATAATATATAAAAATATAAAATAATATATTAATAATTTTAAAAATATATTTATATATATAATATATATATATATATATATATATATATATATTAAAATATATTATATCATATATAGGGAATAAAAAAACCAAAAACCACACAAAACGTATGTGTATATATATATATCATCATCATCATCAGGGGCTAACCCGATGGGGCCCCATGGGGATCCACCCTTCACTTCCACCATGATCCCCCAGGCAGCCCACGGGCCATCTCAATTCCTCGTCAGGGCTCGGGTTTAGCTGCCCAAGCCCCTGATCTTTCTGGGGCCGCCCACAGGTCCTCCTCCCCAGGGGTTTTTCTCGCAGAGAAAAACCTGATGGGCAAAGGGGGCGGCAAAGGGGGACGAGCCCAAAGGGGGCCATATAGCCTGAGTTTTGGGGGATCCCAGATTTTGCAAGGTAACAGGTCCCATGCCCCTTTTCATAGTGTACCGCCGTTGGACGCTGGGGCGGCCAACTGTACCCCATTATCCGGCGAAAGGGGTTGTTTCAGAAGGCATCCCCCATGAAAACTCCCAAAAACACTGGATGCAAAACCGGGGTTTAATTTCATAGAGCAAAAAATGGCAGTAAACAAGGCCTTGAGGACACGCAGCTTTGGGCCTTTTGCATAGGTACCGACATCTCCAAAAGCTCTTGTTGGTCGAGTTCATGGCTCCTGTTGCCAGACCAATCCGTCTACTGACTTCCTGGTCTGACAACCCAGAGATATGGACTACGCTACCAAGGTATGTAAAACTTCTGTGACTTCAACGTCCTCGCCTGCAAGCATGGATCGACTGAACGGGTTCCCCTAACAGGCCCCCAAAGTCCTGAATCTTGGTCTTGGTCCAGGAGACCTCTAAGCCTAGGGCTTCGCCTCATTGCAAAAATGCATCAAGAGCCGCCACAAGTGACTCCAAGGGACTCAGATAGGATGGCAACATCGTCGGCAAAGTCAAGGCCCTGAGACCTTGATATTGCCTAGTGTTGCTCCACACTGACTTTGGCTAGTAACTCTGCCCATTATCCAGTCCATATAGGTGTTGAAAAGTGTTGGTGTAAGGACACAGCCTTGCCTCACCCCCGAATTAACAGGAAGAAGTCGACATACCCCACCACACTTTACAGCACTTTCAGTACCAGTATAGAGGCTTGCTATTAGGCCAATAATCTGGTCGGAATTCCCTGAGCCTCAGGATCTCCCATAGCGATTCCCGATGCACCGAGTCAAACGCCTTCTTGAGGTCGATGTAGGTTGCAAGCAACCCACGACCAAACTCACGACGGCATTCCACAATTACTCGAAGCGCTAGTATACGGTCTATTGTGGACTTGCCAGGAGTAAATCAAACTGCTCCCGGTCTCTGGTGCCTCAGTAGGTGGTGCGGATCCGTTTCAGAAGAATGTGGGCGAGAACTTGCCTGGTATGCTGAGCAGTGTAATGCCACGGGAGTTGCTACAGTCCCACGATCCCCTTTCCCCTTCCAGAGAGGGATGACCAGCCCTCAGCAGGTCAGGGGGAATGGTACCAGAATGCAAATGGCAGTCAGGACTGTATGCAGGCCCCGAGCCATAGGTTCACCCCAGCCTTTAGAGTTCAGCAAGGATATCACATATGCCTGCAGCTTTCCCACTCTTCAGCTTGGAAATCGCCATCCTAACCTCTGTTAGGGTAGGAGGTTCCTCGCTGATGGGTGGGTCCGGCACAGGCACTGTGACATCGCTTGCATCCAAGCTAACTGTTGGAGGGTCCACCTGGTACAAACTGTTCAAAATACTCACCTCAACGTTCACGAACCCCAACATGATCTGAGATGATCTCCATCCCTGATCGAGACAGCAGTCATCTGTGAGGAGGGGTTAGAGTTCAGTTTCTCGGGCTTGGTAGGCAGGGCGAAGGTCATTTACCAAGAAATGGCCTTCAACCTCCTCAGCAAGATTCCTGATGACTGTTCCTTGTCCCTTCTCAGCAGTGTCGAGCCCTACACACCATGGAAGACGCAAGACTATTGCCATTCAGCCGAGCCTTGCGACACGCTTCAGTGGCCTCTAATGTCTCCAGGGAGATGGAATTCTGCCTTTTCCTCGGGCGTACGCAATGGACTCCTGGCTGCTTCGAGTGTTACGGGGCTTGAAGGACTCCCACAGAGCAACTGGTCGTCAGTTTCAGGTTCTGTGAATCGTCAGATACTGCCGTGGG
>NW_023647323.1:0-2500 GCF_015228065.2 Penaeus monodon
ACCAAAGAAGGGGCCTTAAGGCAATTAAAAGTTTAAACATTTTCAAAAAAATTAAAGGTTTAAAAAAATGGAAAACCAAACATATTAAATTTTTAAAAAAAAATTTTTGGCATATATCGATACAGAAAATTTAAAGAGATCAAAATTTATAAAATTATCACATATTAAAGAACTTTATAACTGAATTTACAAAATCTTTTAAAACAAGAATATTTACAAAGGGATGTAATGAGATTAAAAAATCACTGAAGGCAAAAAAGGAATATGTAAAAAATTTTAAAGATGGGCAATACTCTTTTTTGGGGGGAATTGATTTTCGTTTCCGGGGAAATTTTTACACTCCTCGGCGGGAATTACTGGGACCCACACAAAACACCATACTATGCAATCAATGCTTAAAGAAGGGGGTAAAAATATGCCTTTAAAATACTAAACCCCCAAACTCTTCAGCGCTGACGTAACATAAACACAAAAAGGCAGCCATGAAAGTCCATGCAAAAAAATTTACATGACCTAACCCCAAGACCCGAAAAGGGTTAGCAATCAAAAAAACACAAACAGGGGGCGGGGAGTGAGTCAGCGCGGGCGCTCGCCCCTGGCGCTCGTGAGGGCCGGGGGAGGGGGGGGGGGCTCTCGCCTTCACAAACTGAAGGGTAAGGAATATTTATTCCTATATGAAATTACATGATGCTAACATAATTTATATACATATATATATATAAATATAAAATAAATTTTATTATTATTTAATATATATATATATATAATATATATACCCACATTATAGGATATTACATATACTTTAAAAACACATATTAACATATACATATATATTAAAAATTTTATATATCTTTTAATATATATATATATATATATTATATTGTGTTGTGTGTTGTGTGTTGTGTAGTTGTGTGTGTGTGTATCTATTTTCTATCTATCTGTCTGTCTATCTATCTATCTATCTATCTATCTATCTATCTATTAACTTCTATCTATACTATCTATCTATCTATATATTTATTTATATATACATTATATAGGAAATATACATTATTTTATATACACATATATATACGTCATACTACTTTATAAATATATATTATTATCTATAAATTATATATTTTATATTATTTATATATATAAAATATATATAATAATATTATTATATATTATTGTATATATATATATATGTCTTAATACTTATATATTTTCAAATTATATTTTATTATATACCCACATACATTTGTTAAAATATAAATACATATCCATTAACCAGTACATACTACATCCCCAAACTGGTTCGAGGTTCGATCACCGCCGGGCGCGTTGCCCCTGGAAAGGGAATTTTCACCTCATGCCTACCGGCCCACTGGGGGGGCAAGCCAGCCCAAGTCTGCCGGTCCAAAACCGGGTAATGATATGGTGTTCGAAAAAAACACCGGGCGGAAGTAAACGGCAAAAAACCGCTCTAAATTGCCAAAAAAAATCTGTAACCCATGATCCCCAGGTCCTTGGGACGGGGCACTTGGGCCGCGGGGGCCGAGGGGTTGAGCATGGGACTCAAACTGCCCCGAGGGAAATCTGAGTTCGAGGGTTGAGTCCCGGCCGGCGCGTTGTACCCTTGGGGGCGGGACTTCCCCTCGTTGCCTACCTCCACGGGGGGGGGGCCATCCAATCAGTGCTGGCCCCCAAGCCCGGAAAAAGAGAATGATTACCTAAAAAAAAAAAAGGAAAACCGCCCTCCCGTGGAAGGAACTGGGGGCCCTACCCCGTACTCACTCCAAGAGCATCCAAAAATGAAAACTCAATTAAGTTTCATGCTGTGACCACGGCGGCTCAAGACATGAACCCACCGTTTAAAAAAAAAATACACATTCTATATCTAATCTAATCATATATTTATAATATATATTTTTAATATATTATATATTTTAAAAAATTAAAAGTGTGTGTGTGTGTGTGTGTGGTTTTGTGTGTTGTGGTGTGGTGTGTGTGTGTTAATAATTTATATTATCTATATATTATATATATATATATATGATTATATATTTGTGTGTGTGTGGTGTTGTGTGTGTTGTTTTGTGTGTGTGTGTGTGGTGTGGTGTGTGTGGTGTGGGGGTTTGTATGTTGGGGTGTGTGGCGCGTGTGTTTTATTTATATATATATCTGTGTATTTTCCCCATATTATATATATATATAATTTTAAAGTTTTATATATTTAATCCATTTATTATGTAGATGCATTATTTAGTTATATATATTAAAAATATAATTTATATATAGATATATATTATATATATATATATAAAACACACACACACCACATCACAACCCCCCCACATACACACACACACACCCCACCCACATACACACACCACACCCACCCAAACACAACACATATAGCATATGCAATATAATTGTAATATATAATAGTATTAAAAAAATTTTGTATATGTGTGTGTATACAAAACATACATACCACACCAAACCACACCACACC
>NW_023647324.1:0-7276 GCF_015228065.2 Penaeus monodon
TTTTAAATCTATTCGAACAAATTTTTTTCCGGTTGGTCAGTGTCTGTATCTTTTCAGATTCAGTTTTTTATGAATTGTGTAAGGTCCCAACATATAGAACCAGAAATTAATAAAAGGATTCCAATTTACTGATAGAAACTTTGCAGCATAAAAAAACTCAAAAAATTCCCAAAAAACCCATGTTTTTAAAAAAAAAAAAAATCTGTAGTAATGTGTGCATTGTACTATGACAGTAGGGAAGGAGTGCGGTGTTGCCGGATAGACAAATCCAGTTTAATTCAAAACCATAATTTTCAAATTATTCCCAAACCCCCAAAAAGTACCCTTGCTTCAAAAATTTTCTACTTGCCTAGGTTCTATATCCCAGAACAACAAAAATTGTAGCAAAAGTAATGGTAATTGGGACGCAAGTACTCCGTTCTTTTGGGGTTCCGCGTAAGCACCCCCTAATATAGGTTTTAGAGGGCGAAAAAACATAGTACCACTCAAGCGAACCCCAAAAATTTTCTGAATTTTACAAAAATTGCCAGTGGAATTAAAAAAAAAATAAAAAAAAATATTATTTTTTGGGTAACATAATGCAATGCTATTATAGTTTTCGGGAATTCTCCCGTCATAGGGAGTCACAGGGGGGGTATGCCCCTTCCCTTAGACAATATAGTGACTGTTTTGGGTACTGTAATTACAGAAGATTTTGGGGAAATTTCCCCACATGTGCAGCATGACTAGAACCTTGGAAAAATATCAATTATGATACTATACATTGTCAAAAAAAGAAAAAAAAATTTTTTTTTATTATTTATTATTTTTTTATTTATTTATTATTTATTCTTTATTTTTTTTTTTTTTTTTTTTTACATGTGACCTTTTATCATGTATCTCCTTTATTTTTTTTTGTGCCCTTTTGCCAAAATGAAAATTTTCTCAGCTTGTAGGGAAACCCATTCATACATTTTTCCTGTTTTCTTCTTTCTTTTTTTTCCTTTTTTTAATTTAAATTTTTGATTGTCTCCACCAAATTTTTTCCAGTAGGGAGTGTCTCCCCAGAAACATAAATTCGGGTTTTGTTACAAAAAATTACAGGATTTAATTTTGGGATTTTTCAAGAAAAAAATCTTTTCAAAGAATTTTTAATGGTGTAATAACAAAAAAGACCTGTTATATGTATTCTTAAAATGCCGTTCTTTATATATTTTCCTTAAAACTCAAAAAAAAAAAGTTAATTGCTGTTTACACCTTTTATTTTAATTTTTAAAATTTTAAAACAGGAAAAAATTTAGAATCATTTTTCACTAATAATTTTGATCATGTATCGTTATACTACTATGCAAATACAATGTTACTGTATATTAGCGAAAAAATTTTTTCCCCGCAAAATTTGGAAACGCCGGGCCTTTTTGGCATTTTTTGTTTAATTAAACAGCTGTTTTCATCGTTATAAAACTAGGGGTTTCGTTTTTGATTTCTAGTCATATTTTTTACAGAAGTGTAATGGAAAGGATCCATTTTCCCTTTTATGATAAATCAATTTTTTTTTAAAATTATTTTTTTTTTCTCATAACCCAAAAAATTTGCATTATTGTGTAGTGTAAAAAATAAAACCGTTACAAACACTGACTTAAAAATTCGGACCTAGCGAATATATGTTACCCGGCCGTCGTTCTCTCTCCCAAAACCAAAAGGCGGCTAGAGACGGGTTTTATCCACAGGGTGGAAACAGAAAAGCTCCAAAAGGGGCCCCGAGCACCGGCCCCAGAACACCACTGGGGGGAAACGCCAAGTGGCGAGGCAGGGCACAAAGTAAACCCCAAATGACAGTCTTTCCTTTTTTTTACCAAGTTATTTACCCGACATTTCATCGCCAAAAGGGGGGAAACAGCTGTACACAGCACAATAAGCTTAAAAGGGAAACACAATTAATACGGGTCACAAGGGAACACACGAGGTCTTCACGGGGCCACCAACTGCGTTCTGGGTTGTTCCTCCGCCCCCGCCAGCGCGCATGTTTGCCCAGGCCCCTTTCATTTTAAACACATCCCCAGGTCACCTTTCATTTTAACACTTTTTGCACAGGACAAACCCCCACTGGGTCCCTTTCCCCCCCTATCAAGCAGACGACCCGTTCTCTGAAAACCCAAACCTGAAAAAAACTACAAAAAATTTTTAAAAAAAAAGCCCCTAAAGAAAAAAACAAAATTTTTTAAAAAAAAACAAAGTCCCCCAAATTTGAAAAATTCTCAGAAAACAAAAATCTTTCACCAGCGGGCTTTTTTCGCTCTCGGGGGGCCCTCTGGAGGTGTGGGCGGGGTTTAAGATTGGGCAGTGGCCCCCAAAGGGGTATCTCCTCCCCCAAGCCCGGCTCATGGTCACCTTGACGCCTGTCCATCGCCCTCACGTCCAAATGTGTCCTCATCTCGGTAGTCTTGCCATCCCATCGCCGCTACTGGGGCTAGCGTCATTTTTTTTCCCCATGGCCCCAGGGTAGTTCGGCCCCGGTAAGCCACAGCCGGGCGCCAACCCTCGAGGAAGTCGGGCAACGGCCCCCCCCCAAAACCAAAAACCTCGCCCCCCGGACTCTTCGGACGCCCCCATTCCTCACAAGTGCCCGCTTGCACCAGCTGGCACCTCGGGCCTTATGGGGGAAATTTTGGCTCCCACCTGTAAAAAACCCCCCCCCTGGTCCAAAAGGTCCCCCCAACGTATGCCATCAGCCACTGCGGGTTTTGGAGGGGCCTCCACGAGGCCCCTTTACTCCACGTACACTCTTGACAGCGCCCCGGTTCTAGACTGCCCTGGGGGCAAGGTGCAGTCGCTCACCCGAACTCCCTTGCACAGCCAACCTCTGGAAGCAAGGGCACATTTTCACCGTGCCCCCCGCTTCCGTAAGGTCGCCAAGCCTTACTTGCGTGGTAGTAAGGCCCAGCAAGCAGTGCCGTCCAGCCCCACATAAAACCGGGGCCCCCCGGGCCCCACCGTGCTGCCCTCCCCAAATACGAGCCTCCACGGGCCCCTTGAGTGCAACAAGCCCCGTGACACCAACAGTCTTGTGGTGCTCTGGAAGTCGATAGTGGCCAACATATCGGGCCCCCTAGGGTTTCTCAGCCCCCAGGTCCACGTCGGGGCTTTGGCTTTTTACGTGCCCCACCTGCATCGGTGATTCGACGGGAGTTCCCCGCGGGGCCCCGGGGAAACCCAGGACGGCTGGTTTCGGCCCCTTTTCCGCCGTCCGAGTTCCTCCTGCACCACTTCCTTTCCCTTTGGACTGCATCGGGTGGGACCCTCCTGCCGTCCTTGCAGCACACTGGGAAAGGATCAGAATCCCTCCCCCCGGTTTAGAGGACGTGTTCTCCGCCCCCTCCCACACCCACTACGTCTGTGCCCTTTTTTTCCCCCAGCCCCCAAAACAACCTTGGAAAAATGCTAGGGCCACTTCCCCCAAAACTTTTCTCCCTTTAGCCTTTGGCCCCGGAGGAAAATGGGGGGGGAACGCTGGCCCTGGCCCCTGGTTCCTTCAGGAAGGCCTCAATCCAAGGCCTGCCAGCGCCCCGCGGTCCTCAGGGGGTGCCCGCTTGAGTAGATTTCAGCGCTGGGCTGCAAAGCGCAACAAAGAAATCGCGAGCCAGACCACGATATCCTTCCGCGCCCCCGGGTACGACCCCCCTTACCCGCCTCCCAATCCTGCGCCAGCGGGGGCGTGTCTCGCCACCTCACGAGTCCGCTTCTTCAAGCGGGCCCGAATACCCCGGCTGGGGTGGTGCCCGAAACGGCTTTCAAAGCCTCCCCCACGCGGTGAAGGGCATGTTGGGATGGCGGCAGATGGCCCCAAAAATTCCCCCCGGGGCCCCTAGCCCCTTTTACCACGCAGGGCCCTTTTTCTTTCCGGCTCCTGCCCCCGGGAGTGCCAGATTTCAAATTTGGGGGAAAATATGCCCCAGTCCCCCTTTTGTCGTACCGCTGGGTTACGCTTCACGAATGTTGGGGGGACGAGGGGGGGGGGGGAGAACGCGTGCCGTGAACTAAAAACCCGGGGGGGGGAGGCAACGGGTGGTTTTACCCGGGGTCCGAGTTTTCCGCCCCCTATATCCAAGGGGGCGGTTCCCATGGGTCCCCCAGCCTTCGGCAGCGACCAGGTGCGACACACGCTGCGAGGCCCGGGGGTTTCCTGCCACGGAAACCCAGGCGACCCCAGTAAATCTGACACTCTGGCATCTATTCCAAACCTGTTGCCTCCTGCTTGCAAAGTACTAACCTCGTGACGCCGCCTTTCCTCCCTTTCCTTCCCCCTCAGGGGGCCCGAACCTCGCCCTTCAGAGTCTGCACCCCCTATCAGTTCACTCTTCACGCTGTTGCAGGGCCCTTTTCGGTTTTTTGCTGAGTTTCCTCTTCACAGAGCAAGATTTTTGTAGACTAAAAGTGGCAGAGTTTCCTTGTTTTCCCTTTCGCCTCGACGAGATGGGGCGCCGTCGTGTCCCCCCTGGTTGCTCTTTGCCCTTTTTGCCCTTTCCTCCCTATACCGGCCGATGGAGGATCAGGTCCATCGGCTCGGTTCACCTATTCGGCCCCCCTCAGTCATAGCCCCTTCCCTCATGGCTGCCGCCACTTTGGAGAACTGATAATCGGCGCTCCATGATCAAAAAATTCACAAATCCCCTCCTGAACCGATTTTACGCCGACCCCCCTCGTCCTCTCGCAAAACACAAAGGGAGGCTAGGCAGACGGCGTGTTTTCCACAGGGGCGTGAAAATGAAACGCCCAAGAGGCACCCCAAAACCCGCGCCCGAACACCCGGGAGGAAACCCAAGTGGCGAGGCAGGGCACAAGTAAACACAAAAAAGAAATCTTTCCTTTATTTTTCACAATTATTTCCCTAACCTTTTTATACCCCAAAAAGGGGGGAAACCAGATTCACACCCCGCACAATACAGCTTTAAAAAAGGGCAACACAAAGTTATTATAGGGCCAAAAGGGGCCCCCAAAAGGCTTCACAGGAGCAACCCACTCTTTTCGGCTTGTTTCCCCCGCTTCCCCCACAGCCAGCTGCGTAATGTTTGCCGGTCCTTCAGTTTAAAACCCGCCCCGGTCACCTTTTCTGTTAACACATGTTTTGCACGAGACAAAGACCCCGGGCTAGTATAATACGGAAAAAAAAACACCACCCTAAGACACGTGCTTCGTCGCACGTACGTACGTGCGTGCTGCGTGCGGCTGTGTGGTTTTTGGTGTTGTGTGTGTGTGGGGGTGGTGTGGGTTTGTGTGTGTGTGTTTGGGGGTGGTGTGTGTTTGTGTGTGTGTGGTGTTGGTTGTGTGTGTTTGTGCGTGTTCGTTAGGGGTGGGGTGGGGTGATAACCCCCGTCGGGATCCGGGAGGTGAGGAAAGCTTTGGGCAACCTACAGTGCCCCGACATGGGAAAAATAGCAGACCCCTAAAAGCCTGAAAAAAACCCAAAAGCCCAAGCCTCCCAATTCCCGTTTTTTGGCGTGGGATGATGAGACAGAGCATCACGCCACGAATCTAAGGGGCCCTGCGCCATGGTTTTGGGAAACGCACATTTAACCCGGGTCACATGTACGACAAAAAACCGGGACCCCCTGGAAAAAAATTTTAAAAAAAAACTATAACTGTGAAAACAACAAAGAGCGAAGGTTGCCTTGCCCCTAAGGTAACCTATCCCAGGCAGTGAACTCCCGAAATTTTTGGTTTTTTACAAAAAAAGCTTTTCTTTAACGTCAGTAGCTTCATGATTGTGTGCATAAGGTGGCTTAACTTGTCATGAAAATAAACAGCAAGTACCAACCCAACGTAATCAGCTTATCTGTCAACAGCCAGTCACAACGATGAGGATGTGGACCTCACCTACATGTACATCTCCAGTCTCGTCAGCTACAACCTGGTCCATAATGGGTAACAGCCATAGTTAAAGCAAATAAATGTGTTAAACACCAAAGGTTATATCGCACCATGATGAAGTATACTAGCAAAAATCTTTAGGAATGAATTGATTAGGGTAAGGTTAGAGGTTGAAGAAAAGACCATGCAAAATTGATTGAAGCGAGGGATGATCCCCTACATTAGGCCTCAGTCTCCGTCTCCTAACCGCCCCCCCACACATACACGGCAAAAACGAGCAAGGGATGTGGGGGGGAACATGGTTCACAAGATTATCATGGGCAACGCAAAGTAGTCCTGCACTTGCTCGTTCAAAATCCGTGTACTTTCTTACTAACTCACGAGCACGATGTGTTATCGATAATTTGAAAGAATTCCAGCTCAGGGGTCATTTCAGGATTTTCAAGGGAGACAATGGTGGTAGATGACTGAAGCAAACAATTTTGAAATTAGTTATTCTAGGGGCATTGTTAAGCTGTAACATAGGAGTAATATAGTAAAAAAAAGGGGGGGGGGCAATGCTACCCCCCCCAAAAAAAAAGTCCCGCAGATTCGAAACATTGAAATCAACATCAAACGGTCTCATATCGTACATAACCACTCTGTCAGTATAGTCTAAAGATCAAGCGAATTGCATTCGGTTGGGCAGCCTTTGGCAAGGCGGACATCATAAGTCGAGAGGCGAATAAAGCTGTCAAAAGAAAGCTGCTGAATGAATGTACATTGTCACGCCTGACATAAACAAGCGCACAGTACACCGAGATGCTTGTAGTTACCCAACGCAAAATATGAATGCCATGTTGGGTCCACCATCCACACTGCAAGCACAGCATTTGCACCGGACAGTAAATAGATGCCAATGGCATCAACACATTAAAAAGGGGAAACAGATGGACAGAATACATGGCATGATTCCAAGATAAGCAGGGGGCCATCATAGGAACATGATGAACCTCAAGGGAGCTGAGTATGCCGAGAACCTTACCTAAAGCCTGCCTTGCACAATGCGGGACTTCGGACTGTAAAGAACTTTTCTGATTAAATTGCAAAAAACAGCCATTGGAATTAATGTATCACCACTAACGAGGACACGTCATTCAAACATGTAGAACCTGGACTTTCGTACTTTATTTTGCAACTTGAACTACACGAAACATTAACCTGCACTTAGTGTGGATTACTTGTCCACTTACAAAAATGGTGTGGCAGAAAAGAAAAGAAAAAAAAAAGAAAATGCTGTTACTTAACACACAGTAACAAATTGTGCACTGGAATCTGCGTATAGCTCCAGGCACAGCACTTCCATTCACTGATATCTGATATCACTTTTTTTCGAAAAGCAAGTACAAAGGACCATTTCAGTATTAAACCATGACTATAGCGCCCTTAA